>NW_027667246.1:732500-740000 GCF_963924665.1 Micromys minutus | reverse complement strand
TTCCAATGTGAAGCACATTCCGGAGACTTCCCAGTCGTTTTCAGAGGTTCGCGAGTGTTTTCTATTTTCATTCACTTGGGGCAGCGTTTTCCGTAACTTCCTACGTGCAGCCCATTCGGTGACCTTCCCAGTCGTTTTTGGTGGTTTGTGAGTTGTTTCAACTTTACAGTAAGCGGGACTGCGGCACATTCCGGGTCTTCCAGTCGTTTAAGGAGGATCACGGTTCAAGTTTTCTGTCATCAGAGCAGCATTCTCAATTAATTCCAACGTGCAGTTTAATCTCGGGACTTCCTAGTCATTTTGGGTGATTCGCGGGTCATTTCAACTTTAAGTCAATGGGCAGTGTCTTCTGTCAATTTCTAAGTGCATCCCGTTCTGATGACCTCTCAATCCTTTTGTGTGGTTCGCGTGTCGTTTCAATATTCAGTTACCGATGCAGCGTTGTCAGTCATGTCCGACGTGCAGACCGTTTCATGGACTTACCATTTGTTTTGTGTGGTTCTCGGTTTCATTCAACTTTTCAGTAACAAGACACGCATTTTCAGTCACGTTATGCAGCACATTTCTGGGACTTCCCAGTCATTTCGGGTGGTTCACATACCGTTTCACCTTTAAAGTTTCTGGGGCAGTTCGTTTCTACATTTCACTGTTTAGGGGTAGCGTTTTTAGTCACTTTTAAATAGCCGCTGTGCCGGGGGTTCACCAGTCGCTTTTGGTGGATAGCAGATAGTTTCAACTTTTTAAGTCTCTGAGGCAGTGTTTTTCGTCACAACCGACATGAAATACGTTTCAGAGACAGTCGTTTTGTGTGGTTGGCGGGTCGAATAATTTTGTAAGTCACCAGCGCACCGATTTTAGTCACTTTCTACGGGCAACCCTTCCGGTGACTTATAAGATGTTTCGGGTGGTTCCCGGTTCGTTTCAACTTTTCAGTCAACAGTGCAGCGTTTTCAGTCACTTCTGACATGTCACCCATTCCTGTGACTACCCAGTCGTTTAGGCTTGTGCACGGGTCGTTTCAACTTTTCAGTCACCCGCGTAGCGTTTTCAATCACTTCCGACGTGCAACCCACTCCGTGGACTTCCCAGTTGCTTTGACTGGTTCGCTGATCATTTCAAATTTACAGTCACCTGTGTAGCATTTTCACTTATTTCCGATGTGCAGCTCATTTCGAAAAATTACCAGTAGTTTCGTGTGGTTTCCAGGTCGTTTCAACTCTTCAGTCACTCGGGCATTGTTTTCAGTCACTCCCAAAGTGCAACTGATTCCTTGGTCTTCCCAGAGACATTAACAGGTTCGCGGGTCTATTTAAATTTACCGGTGAAGTTTGCAGTCACTTCCGACGTGCAGTCCATTCTGGGTACTTCCAAGTCTTTTTTTGTAAATCACACATTCTTTCAACTCTTCAGTCAGCGGGACAGCGTTTTCAGTCATAACCGATGTTCATCTTATTCCGGGTACTTCCTAGTCGTTTTTGCTGTTTCGCCTGTCGTTTCTACTTTCAGTCACGGGGCAGCGTTTTCAAGAACTACCAACGTGCAGCTAATCCAAGGTCTTCACAGTCGTTTTGGGTTATTCGCAGATCGTTTCTACCGAGGCAGCGTTTTCAAACACTCCCTACGTGCAGTCTACTCTATGGACTTCCCAGTCACTTAGGGTGGGACTGAGTTCATTTCAACTTTTCATTCACCAGGAAAGCGTTTTCAGGTACTTCCAATGTGCAGCCTATTCTGGGAACATGCCTGTCGCTTTTGATGGATCCCAGTTCTTTTCAACTTTTCTGTCAGTCGGGCAGTGTTTTCAGTCACTTCTTATGTGCAGCCTATTCCAAAAACTTCCTGGTCGTTTTGGGTCATTTCCGGGTCGTTTTACCCTTTCAGTATCCGGGGCAACGTTTTCTATTATAACCCACACGCCGTATGTTTCTGGTACTTTATAGTCGTTTAGTGAGGTTTGCGAAGCGTGTAACCTTTTCAGTCACCAAGGAAGCGTTTTCAGTCATTTACGACATGCAACCTATTACTGAGATTTCACAGTCGTTTCGTGTGGTTCGCGTGTCGTTAAAACTTCTTAGTCACCTGGGCAGCGTTTTTAATGACTTGTGACGTGCAACCCGTTTCGTGAACTTCACTGTCGTTTCAGGTGATTTCGAGTCGTTTCAACATTTCAATCACTGGGTAGACTTTTCATTTACCTCCGACGTGCAGCTCATTCCGTGGACTTACCTGTCCTGTGGAGTGGTTCGCAGGTCATTTCATCTTTTCCGTCACCGGGGCACGTTTTCATTCATATCGGACGTGCAGTTTATTCCGAGGACTTCCCAGTCGTTTTGGCTGGTTAGACTGTCCTTTCAACTTTTCATTCACCGAGGCTGGGTATTCAGTAAATATTGACATGCAACCCATTCCGGGGACTTCTTAGTCGTTTTGGGTGTTTCGTGGGTCTTTTCGACTTTTCAGATACAGGGGCAGCGTTTTCAGATACTTCCGATGTGCAGCTCATATCGGAGAGTCCCAGTCTTTTCGGTTTGTACCCGGGTTAGGGTTAGTGTTAGGGTTAGGGTTAGGGTTCGGGTTCGGGTTCAGTTTAAAGTTAGGGTTAGGGCTAGAGTTAGAGTGTTGCGCATGTGCAGTGTGTTGCGCATGCACCGAGTGTTGCAGATGCGCAGAGTTGTTAGAATTAGGGTTTGGTTAGGGTTATGGTTATTGTTAGGTTTAGGGTTTAGGGTTTAGTGTTTAGGGTTTAGGTTTTAGGGTTTAGGATTGTTTAAGATTTAGGGTGGTTTAGGTTTAGGGTTTAGGGTTAAGAGTTTAGGATTGTTTAAGGTTTAGGATTGTTTAGGGTATAGTGTTTAGGATTAAAAGTTTAGGGATGTTTAGGGTTTAGTGTTTAGGGTTCAGGGTTGTTTAAGGTTTAGCGTTCAAGGTTTAGGGTTTAGGGTTGTTTTAGGTTTAGTGTTTAGTGTTGTTTAGGGTATAGTGTTAATGGTTTAGGGTTTAGGGTTATTTAGGGTTTAGTGTTTAAGGTTTAGGGTATAGGGTTGTTTAGTGTTTAGTGTTTAGGGTTGTTTATGGTTTAGTGATTAGGGTTGTTTAGGGTTGTTTAGAGGTTAGTGTTTAGGGTTATTCAGGGTTTAAGATTTAAGGTTGTTCAGGGTTTAGGATTTATGGTTGTTCAGGGTTTAGAATTTAGAATTTAAGGTTAAAGGGTTAGGGTTAGGGTTAGGGTTAGGGTTAGGGTTAGGGTAAAGGTTAGAGGTTAGGGTTAGGGTTAGCGTTAGGGTTAAGGTTAGAGTTAAGGTTAGGGTTAGGGTTAGGGTTAGGGCTAGGGTTAGGGTCAGTGTAAGGGTTAGGGGTTAGGGATAGGGTTAGCGTTAGGGTTAGGGTTAGGGTTAGGGTTAGGGTTAGGGTTAGATTTGGGTTAGGGTTAGGGTTAGGGTTAGGGTTAGGGTTAGGGTTAGGGTTAGGGTTAGGGTTAGGGTTAGGGTTAGGGTTAGGGTTAGGGTTAGGGTTAGGGTTAGGGTTAGGGTTAGGGTTAGTGTTAGGGTTAGGGTTAGGGTTAGGGTTAGGGTTAGGGTTAGGGTTAGGGTTAGGGCCAAGTTTAGGGTTAGGGCTAGGGTTAGCGTTAGGGTTAGGGTTAGGGCTAGGGTTAGCGTTAGGGTGAGGGTTAGGGTTAGAGTTAGTATTAGGGTTAGGGTTAGGTTAGGGTTAGGGTTAGGGTTAGGGTTAGGGTTAGGGTTAGTGTTAGGGTTAGGGTTAGGGTTAGGGTTAGGGTTAGGGTTAGGGTTAGGGTTAGGGTTAGGGTTTCGGTTAGAGTTAGGGTTAGGGTTAGAAATAGGGTTAGGGTTAAGTTTAGGGTTTAGGGTATATTGTTAGGATTAGGGTTAGGGTTAGGGTTAGGGTTTGGGTTATGGTTAGTGTTATGGTTATTGTTAAGTTTAAGGTTTAGGGTTTAGGGTTTAGGGTTTAAGGTTTTGGGTTTAGGATTGTTTAAATTTTAGCGTGGTTTAGGTTTAGGGTTTAGTGTTTAGGGTTTTGAAGTGAGAGAAGCGTAAAAGACGGGAGAAGCAAGAGAGAGGAGAGAGAAAAAGAGATAGAGGAGAGAGAGAATAAAGAGTAGACAGAAAAAAGAGAGAAGAGTGAAAGTTAGAAAGAGGAGAAAGAGAGGAGAGAAGACAGAGGAGAGAGGAGAGAGGAGAGACAGAAAGAGTGAGAGAAGAGAGAGGAGAAAGACACAACAAAGAGACAGAGAGGAGCGAGGAAAGTGAGAGATAGGAGAAAGGCGAGAAAGAGAAAGAGAAAGAGGACAGAGAGGAGGGAGAGAATAATACATAATGGAGAGAAAGAGAGAGGAGAGAGAAAGAGAAAAAAATGAGAGAAAGAGGAGAGAGAGGAGAGAGGAGAGAGAGGAACGAATAAGAGAGAGAGTAGAAAGGGAGAGTTGAGAGTGAGAGGGGAGAGACAGAAAGAGGGGAAGGAGAGAGTGGAGAGAGATAAAGGAGATAGAGAAATAGAGAGGAGAAAGAGAGAGAAAGAGAAAAACAGAGAAAGAGAGGATAAAGAGAAGAAAAAGGAGAGTGAAAAATTGAGAGATGACAAAAAGGAAAAAGAGTCGAGAGCAGCAACAGATGGAGAGAAAAAGGAGAGAAAGGAGATAAAGGTAAAGAGCAAGAATGGAGAGATGAAGAAAAAAAGAGAGAAGAGGTAGGAGAGAGAAAGAAACAGAAAAAAGGGAAAGTAGTAGTTTCAACTTTTCAGTCACTGGGGTAGTGTCTTCAGTCAATAACGAAGTACAGCTGGTTTCGGGTATTTCCCAGTTGTTTTGTGTGATTCGCGTGTAGTTTCAACTTTCAGTCACCGTTTCAGCATTTTTAGTCACGACGTGCAGCATGTGTCGGGGACTTTCCACTCGTTATGTGTGGTTCACGAGACGTATCAACTTTTCAGTCACCGGGACAGCGTTATCTATCACAAAGGACATGAAGCCGATTCCAGGGCGTACCCAGTCGTTTTTGGTGGATTGCGGGTTGTTTCACCTTTTCAGTCTTTGAAAGTTTTTTCAATCACTTTCTATGAGCAGCCCATTTTGAGAACTTCCCAGTCGTTTTGGGTGGTTGGCGGGTCGCTTCAACTTCTTAGTCACCAGTACAGCATTTTCTGTCAACTCCGACGTGCAGCCCGTTCAGAAGACTTACCAGTCGTTTTGGGAGCTTCACGGGTGGTTTGACCTTTTGAGTCACAGGGATATGTTTTCAGTCACTTTCGACGTACAGTTCTTTTTCAGGACTTCCCAGTCATTTTCGATGATTTGCGGGTCATTTCAACTTTTCAATCACCGAAGAAAAGTTTTCAGTCAATTCCAACGTGCAACCCGTTCCGTGGTCTTCCCACTCGTTTTGAGTTGTGTGCGGGTCGTTTCAACTTTTCTGCCAAAGGGGCAGCGATTCAGTCACTTCAGACATGCAACCCATTCCGTAGTCTTCCAACTCGTTTTGAGCTGTGTGCGGGTCTTTTTAACTATTCTGTCAAATGAGCAACGTTTCAGTCATGTCAGACATGCAGCCCATCCGGTGACTTCCCATTCGTTTTGGGTGGTTCTCGAAACGTTTAAACTTTACAGTCACCGGGTAGAATTTTCAGTCATTTCTGACGTGCATCCCATTCCGGATACTTCCCAGTCGTTTTGGTGGATCACATGTTGTTTCAACTTCTTAGTCACCGGGGAAACTTTTTCAGTACCTTCCGACGTTCATCCCATAACGGAGACTTCCCAGTAAAGATGGGCGATTGGCGTTTCATTACAAGTTTTCAGTCATTGGGGCACTATTCTCAGTCAATTCCTATGAGCAGCCCGTTTCGATGACTTCTGAGTTCTTTTTTGCGTGGTTCGCTCGAAATTGGAATATTTCATTCACCTGGACAACGTTTTCAGTCAATTCCGACGTGCAGCTCGTTCCAGGAACTTCCCAGTTGTTTTGGGTAATTCTCAGGTCGTTTCAACTCTTCAGTCACCGCAAAATCATTTTCAGTTAATTCGGACGTGCAACCCATTCTGAGGACTTCCCAGTCTTTTTGTGAATTTTGTGGGTTGTTTGAACTTTTCAGTCACCCGGTAAGCATTTTAGTCACTTCCAATGTGAAGCACATTCCGGAGACTTCCCAGTCGTTTTCAGAGGTTCGCGAGTGTTTTCTATTTTCATTCACTTGGGGCAGCGTTTTCCGTAACTTCCTACGTGCAGCCCATTCGGTGACCTTCCCAGTCGTTTTTGGTGGTTTGTGAGTTGTTTCAACTTTACAGTAAGCGGGACTGCGGCACATTCCGGGTCTTCCAGTCGTTTAAGGAGGATCACGGTTCAAGTTTTCTGTCATCAGAGCAGCGTTCTCAATTAATTCCAACGTGCAGTTTAATCTCGGGACTTCCTAGTCATTTTGGGTGATTCGCGGGTCATTTCAACTTTAAGTCAATGGGCAGTGTCTTCTGTCAATTTCTAAGTGCATCCCGTTCTGATGACCTCTCAATCCTTTTGTGTGGTTCGCGTGTCGTTTCAATATTCAGTTACCGATGCAGCGTTGTCAGTCATGTCCGACGTGCAGACCGTTTCATGGACTTACCATTTGTTTTGTGTGGTTCTCGGTTTCATTCAACTTTTCAGTAACAAGACACGCATTTTCAGTCACGTTATGCAGCACATTTCTGGGACTTCCCAGTCATTTCGGGTGGTTCACATACCGTTTCACCTTTAAAGTTTCTGGGGCAGTTCGTTTCTACATTTCACTGTTTAGGGGTAGCGTTTTTAGTCACTTTTAAATAGCCGCTGTGCCGGGGGTTCACCAGTCGCTTTTGGTGGATAGCAGATAGTTTCAACTTTTTAAGTCTCTGAGGCAGTGTTTTTCGTCACAACCGACATGAAATACGTTTCAGAGACAGTCGTTTTGTGTGGTTGGCGGGTCGAATAATTTTGTAAGTCACCAGCGCACCGATTTTAGTCACTTTCTACGGGCAACCCTTCCGGTGACTTATAAGATGTTTCGGGTGGTTCCCGGTTCGTTTCAACTTTTCAGTCAACAGTGCAGCGTTTTCAGTCACTTCTGACATGTCACCCATTCCTGTGACTACCCAGTCGTTTAGGCTTGTGCACGGGTCGTTTCAACTTTTCAGTCACCCGCATAGCGTTTTCAATCACTTCCGACGTGCAACCCACTCCGTGGACTTCCCAGTTGCTTTGACTGGTTCGCTGATCGTTTCAAATTTACAGTCACCTGTGTAGCATTTTCACTTATTTCCGATGTGCAGCTCATTTCGAAAAATTACCAGTAGTTTCGTGTGGTTTCCAGGTCGTTTCAACTCTTCAGTCACTCGGGCATTGTTTTCAGTCACTCCCAAAGTGCAACTGATTCCTTGGTCTTCCCAGAGACATTGACAGGTTCGCGGGTCTATTTAAATTTACCGGTGAAGTTTGCAGTCACTTCCGACGTGCAGTCCATTCTGGGTACTTCCAA
>NW_027667247.1:0-61000 GCF_963924665.1 Micromys minutus | reverse complement strand
AAAGCAGAAATTCCCCTTATTTTGAAGCAAAAATGAAGAAATTTCCCTTTTTTAAGGCAAAAAGGTATGCATTCTTCTTATTTTCGAGCAAAAAGGCAGAAATTCCCTGTATTTTGGAGCAAAATTGCAAAAATTCCCCTAATTGTGGGGCAAAAATGCAGAAATTCCCTATATGTTGGGGCAAAAAGACAGAAATTCTCCTTATTTTGGGGCAAAACTCAGAAATTCCACTTATTTTGGGGCAAAATTCCAGAAATTTCCCCTATTTTGGGGCAAAATTGCAGAAATTTCACTTATTTTGGGCAAAATTGCAGAAATTTTTCTTATTTCCCTTATTTTGGAGCAAAAATGAAGAAATTTACCTTTTTTCTGGCAAAAAGTTATGCATTCCCCTTATTTTCTGGCAAAAAGGCAGAAATTCCCCGTATTTTGGAGCAAAATTGCAGAAATTCCCCTAATTGTGGGGCAAAAATGCAGAAATTCCTTATATGTTGGGGCAAAAAGACAGGAATTCTCCTTATTTTGGGGCAAAACTCAGAAATTCCACTTATTTTGGTGCAAAATTCCAGAAATTTTCCTTATCCTGGGGCAAAATTGCAGAAATTTCACTCTTTTTTGGGCAAAATTGCAGAAATTTTACTTATTTCAGGGAAAAAAGTTAGAAATTTTCCTTATTATGGGCCAAAAAGACAGAAATTCCCTTTGTTTTGGTGGAAAAGACAGACATTCCACTTATTTAGAGGCAAAAAGGCAGAAATTTCCCTTATTTTGGAGCAAAAATGAAGAAATTTACCTTTTTTCTGGCAAAAAGTTATGCATTCCCCTTATTTTCTGGCAAAAAGGCAGAAATTCCCCGTATTTTGGAGCAAAATTGCAGAAATTCCTCTAATTGTGGTGCAAAAATGCAGAAATTCCCTATATGTTGGGGCAGAAAGACAGAAATTCTCCTTATTTTGGGGCAAAACTCAGAAATTCCACTTATTTTGGGGCAAAATTGCAGAAATTTCACTTATTTCAGGGAAAAAAGGCAGAAATATTCTATATTTTGGGGCAAAAAGGCAGAAATTCCTAATATTTTGTGGCAAAATGCAGAAATTCCACTTATTTTGAGGTAAAAAGGCTGAAATTCCCCTTATTTGTGGGCAGAAAGGCAAAAATTTTCCTTATTTTGGGGAAAAATTGCAGAAATTTCACTTATTTCAGGGTAATAAGTCAGAAATTTTTTTTATTTTGGGGCAAAAAAGACAGAAAATCCCTTTTTTTTGGGGGGAAAAGACAGAAATTCCACTTATTTAGAGGCAAAAAAGCAGAAATTCCTCTTATTTTGAAGCAAAAATGAAGAAATTTCCCTTTTTTAAGGCAAAAAAAGGTATGCATTCTTCTTATTTTCGGGCAAAAAGGCAGAAATTCCCCATATTTTGGAGCAAAATTTCAAAAATTCCCCTAATTGTGGGGCAAAAATGCAGAAATTCCTAATATGTTGGGGCAAAAAGACAGAAATTCTCCTTATTTTGGGGCAAAACTCAGAAATTCCACTTATTTTGGGGCAAAATTCCAGAAATTTTACTCATTCTGGGGCAAAATTGAAGAAATTTCACTTATTTTGGGCAAAATTGAAGAAATTTCCCTTATTTTGGAGCAAAAATGAAGAAATTTCCATTTTTTATGGCAAAAAGATATGCATTCCCCTTATTTTCGGGGAAAAAGACAGAAATTCCCTGTATTTTGGAGCATAATTGCAGAAATTCCCCTAGTTGTTGTGCAGAAAGACAGAAATTCCCTATATGTTGGGGCAAAAAGACAGAAATTCTCCTTATTTTGGGGCAAAACTCAGAAATTCCACTTATTTTGGGGCAAAATTCCAGAAATTTCCCTTATTTTGTGGCAAAATTGCAGAAATTTCACTTATTTTGGGGCAAAATTGTAGAAATTTCACTTATTTCAGGGAAAAAAGGCAGAAATTTTCTTTATTTTGGGGCAAAAAGGCAGAAATTCCTAATATTTTCTGGCAAAAATGCAGAAATTCCCCTTATTTTGAGGTAAAAAGGCTGAAATTCCCCTTATTTGGGGGCAAAAATGCAGAAATTTCCCTTATTTTGGGGCAAAATTGCAGAAATTTCACTTATTTAGAGGCAAAAAGACAGAAATTCTCCTTATTTTGGGGCAAAACTTAGAAATTCCACTTATTTTGGGGCAAATTCCAGAAATTTCCCTTATTTTGGGGAAAAATTGCAGAAATTTCACTTATTTTGTGGCAAAATTGCAGAAATTTCACTTATTTCAGGAAAAAAATGCACAAATTTTCCTTATTTTTGGGGCAAAAAGTCAGAAATTACTAATATTTTGTGGCAAAAATGCAGAAATTCCCCTTATTTGGGGGCAAAGAGGCAGAAATTTCCCTTATTTTGGGACAAAATTGCAGAAATCTCCCTTATTATGGGAAAAAATTGCAAAAATTTCCCTTATTTTAGGGGAAAATTGCAGAAATTTCACTTATTTCAGAGAAAAAAAGCAAAAACTTTTCTCATTTTGGGGCAAAAAGGCAGAAATTCCCATTATTTTGGGGCAAAAAAGCAGAAATTCACCTTATTTAGGGGTAAAATTGCAGAAATTTAACATATTTCAGGGCAAAAAGGCAGAAATTACCCGTATTTTGGAGCAAAATTGCAGAAATTCCCCTAGTTGTGGGGCAAAAAGACAGAAATTCCCTATATGTTGGGGCAAAAAGACAGAAATTCTCCTTATTTTGGGGCAAAACTTAGAAATTCCACTTATTTTGGGGGAAAATTCCAGAAATTTTCCTTGTTTTGGGGCAAAATTGCAGAAATTTCACTTATTTTGGGGCAAAATTGCAGAAATTTCACTTATTTTAGGGTAATAATTCAAAAATTCCCCTTATTTTGGGGCAAAAAGACAGAAATTCCCTTAGTTTTGGGGGAAAAAGACAGAAATTCCACTTATTGAGAAGCAAAAAGGCAGAAATTCCCCTTATTTTGGAGCAAAAATGAAGAAATTTTCCTTTTTTATGGCAAAAAGTTATGCATTCCCCTTATTTTCGGGCAAAAAGGCAGAAATTCCCCTATTTTGGAGCAAAATTTGAGAAATTCCCCTAATTGTGGTGCAAAAAGGCAGAAATTCCTGATATGTTGGGGCAAAAAGACAGAAATTCTCTTTATTTTGGGGCAAAACTCAGAAATTCCACTTATTCTGGGGCAAAATTGCAGAAATTTCACTTATTTCAGGGAAAATAAACAGAAATTTTCTTTATTTTGGTGCAACAAGGCAGAAATTCCTAATATTTTGTGGCAAAAATGCAGAAATTTCTCTTATTTTGAGGTAAAAAGGCTGAAATTCCCCTTATTTGTGGGCAGAAAGGCAAAAATTTCTCATGTTTTGGGGAAAAATTGCAGAAATTTCAATATTTCAGGGTAATAAGTGAGAAATTTTTCTTATTTTGGGGCAAAAAAGACAGAAAATCCCTTTGTTTTGGGGGGAAAAGACAGAAATTCAACTTATTTAGAGGCAAAAAACAGAAATTCCCCTTATTTTGGAGCAAAAATGAAGAAATTTCCCTTTTTTAAGGCAAAAAGGTATGCATTCTTTTTATTTACGGGCAAAACGGCAGAAAATTCCCATATTTTGGAGCAAAATTGCAGAAATTCCTCTAATTGTGGGGCAAAAATGCAGAAATTCCCTATATGTTGCGGCAAAAAGACAGAAATTCTCCTTATTTTGGGGCAAAACTCAGAAATTCCACTTATTTTGGGGACAAATTCCAGAAATTTTCCTTATTTTGGGGCAAAATTGCAAAATTTCAGTTATTTTGGGGCAAAATTGCAGAAATTTCACTTATTTTGGGCAAAATTGCAGAAATTTCCCTTATTTCATGGAAAAAAAATATTTTGTTATTTTGGGGCAAAAATGCAGAAATTCCCCTTATTTTGAGGTAAAAAGGCTGAAATTTCCCTTATTTGGGGGCAAAAAGGCAGAAATTTCCCTTATTTTGGGGCAAAATTGCAGAAATTTCACTTATTTCAGGGTAATAAGTCAGAAATTTTCCTTATTTTGGGGCAAAAAAGACAGAAAATCCCTTTGTTTTGGGGGAAAAAGACAGAAATTCCACTTATTTAGAGGCAAAAAAGCAGAAATTCCCTTTATTTTGGAGCAAAAATGAAGAAATTTCTCTTTTTTAATGCAAAAAGTTATGCATTGTTCTTATTTTCGGGCAAAAAGGCAGAAATTCCTCGTATGTTGGAGCAAAATTGCAGAAATTCCCCTAATTGTGGGGCAAAAATGCAGAAATTTCTTATATGTTGGGGCAAAAAACAGAAATTCTCCTTATTTTGGGGCAAAACTCAGAAATTCCACTTATTTTGGTGCAAAATTCCAGAAATTTTCCTTATTCTGTTGCAAAATTGCAGAAATTTCACTTATTTTGTGGCAAAATTGCAAAAATTTTACTTATTTCAGGAAAAAAATTTAGAAATTTTCCTTATTTTGGGTCAAAAATGCAGGAATTTTCCTTATTTTGAGGTAAAAAGGCTGAAATTCCCCTTATTTGAGGGCAAAGAGGCAGAAATTTCCCTTATTTTGGGGCAAAATTGCAGAAATTTCACTTATTTCAGGGTAATAAGTCAGAAATTCCCCTTATCTTGGAGCAAAAAAGACAGAAATTCCCTTTGTTTTGGAGGAAAAGACAGAAATTCCACTTTTTTAAAGGCAAAGAGGCAGAACTTTCCCTTATTTTGGAGCAAAAATGAAGAAATTTACCTTTTTATGGCAAAAAGGTATGCATTCCCCTTACTTTCGGGATAAAAAGCAGAAATTCCCCGTATTTTGAAGCAAAATTGCAGAAATTCTCATAATTTTCGGGCAAAAAGGCAGAAATTCTCCTTATTTTGGGGCAAAAAGACAGAAAATCTCCTATTTTCGGGAGCCAACTGTCAGAAATTTCCCTTATTTTGGGGCAAAATTGCAGAAATTTCCTTTACATTGGGGCAAAATTGCAGAAATTTCCTTTTTTTGTGGCAAAATTGCAGAAATTTCACTTAATTCAGGGTAATAAGTCAGAAATTCCCATTATTTTGGGGCAAAAAAGACAGAAATTCCCTTTGTTTTGGGGAAAAAAGACAGAAATTCTACCTATTTATAGGCAAAAAGGCAGAAATTCCCCTTATTTTGGAGCAAAAATGAAGAAATTTCATTTTTTATGGCAAAAAGTTATGCATTCCCTTTATTTTTGGGAAAAGGCAGAAATTCCCCGTATATTGGAGCAAAATTGCAGAAATTCCCCTAATTGTGGGGCAAAAAGGCAGAAATTCCCTATATGTTGGGGAAAAAAGACAGAAATTCTACTTATTTTGGCACAAAACTCAGAAATTCCACTTATTTTTGGGCAAAATTCCAGAAATTTTCCTTATTTTATGAAAAAATTGCAGAAATTTCACTTATTTTAGGGCAAAATTGGAGAAATTTCACTTATTTCAGGGAAAAAAGGCAGAAATTTTCCTTATTTTGGGGCAAAAAGGCAGAAATTTTTAATATTTGGTGTCAAAAATGTAGAAATTCCCCTTATGTTGAGGTAAAAAGGCTGTAATTCCTTTTATTTGGGGGCAAAAAGGCAGAAATTTCCCTTATTTTGGGGCAAAAAGGCAGAAATTCCTTTTATTTTGTGGCAAAAAGGCAGAAATTTCATTTATTTTGGGGCAAAATTGCAGAAATTTCACTTATTTCAGGGCATAATTCAAAAATTCCTTTTATTTTGGGGCAAAAAGACAGAAATTCCATTTATTTTTTGGTACAAAGGCAGAAATTTCACTTACTTTGAAGTAAAAAGGCAGAAATTCCTCTTATTTTGGGGCAAAAATGAAGAAATTTCCTTTTTTGTGGTAAAAGGTATACATTGCCCTTACATTCGGGATAAAAAGCAGAAATTCCCCGTATTTTGAAGCAAAATTGCAGAAATTCTCATAATTTTCGGGCAAAAAGGGAGAAATTCCCTAATTTTGGAGCAAAAGGCAGAAATTCCTTTTATTTTGGGGCAAAAATCAGAAATTCCCCTTCTTTTGGGGCAAAATTCAAGAAATTTCCTTTATTTTGGGGCAAAATTACAGAAATTTACATTATTTTGCAGCAAAATTGAAGAAATTTCCCTTATTTGGGGCAAAATTGCAGAAATTTCACTTATTTACAGGTAAAAAGGCTGAAATTTCCTTTATTTTGGGGCAAAAAGGGAGAAATTCCACTTATTTTGAAGCAAAATTGCAGAAATTTCCCTTATTATGGGGAAATATTGCAGAAATTTCCCTTAATTTAAGGCAAAATTGCAGAAATTTCACTTATTTTAGAGAAAAAAAGCAAAAATTTTTCTTATTTTGGGGCAAAAAGGCAGAAATTCCCATTATTTTGGGGAAAAAAAGACAGAAATTCTTTTTGTTTTGGGGGAAAAAGACAGAAATTCCACTTATTTAGAGGCAAAAACGCAGAAATTCTTCTTATTTTGGAGCAAAAATGAAGAAATTTACCTTTTTATGGCAAAAAGGTATGCATTCCCCTTACTTTCGGGATAAAAGCAGAAATTTCCCGTATTTTGAAGCACAATTGCAGAAATTCTCATAATTTTCGGGCAAAAAGGCAGAAATTCTCTTTATTTGGGGGCAAAAAGACAGAAAATCTCCTTTTTTTTGGGAACAAACAGTCAGAAATTTCCTATATTTTGGGGCAAAATTGCAGAAATTTCACTTATTTCAGAATAATAAGTCAGAAATTCCCCTTATTTTGGGGCAAAAAAGACAGAAATTCCCTTTGTTTTGGGGGAAAAAGACAGAAATTCCACTTATTTAGCGGTAAAAAGGCAGAAATTTCCTTTATTTTGGAGATAAATTGAAGAAATTTTCCTTTTTATGGAAAAAAAGGTATGCATTTCCATTATTTTTGGGCAAAAAGGCAGAAATTCCCCGTATTTTTGAGCAAAATTGCAGAAATTCCACTAATTTTGTGGCAAAATTCTAGAAATTTCCTTTATTTAGAGGCAAAATTCCAGAAATTTCCTTTATTTTGGGGCAAAATTGCAGGATTTTACCTTATTTTGGGGCAAAATTGCAGAAATTTCCCTTATTTGGGTCATAATTGCAGACATTTCAGTTATTTTCAGGTAAAAAGACTGAAATTTCTTTTATTTTGGGGCAAAAAGGGAGAAATTCCCCTTATTTTGAGGCAAAATTGCAGAAATTTTCCTTATTATGGGGAAATATTGCAGAAATTTTTCTCAATTTAAGGCAAAATTGCAGAAATTTCACTTATTTTACAGAAAAAAAGCAAACATTTCTCTTATTTTGAGGCAAAAATGCAGAAATTCCCATTATTTTGGGGCAAAAAGGCAGAAATTCACCTTATTTTGGGGTAAAATTGCAGAAATTTCACATATTTCAGGGCAAAAAGGCAGAAATTTCCCTTAATTTGGGGCAAAAAAGACAGAAATTTTCTTTGTTTTGGGGGAAAAAGACAGAAATTCCACTTATTTAGAGGCAAAAAGGCAAAAATTCCTCTTATTTTGGAGCAAAAATGAAGAAATTTCCCTTTTTTTATGGCAAAAAGTTATGCATTCCCCTTATTTTCGGGCAAAAAGGCAGAAATTCCTTGTATTTTAGAGCAAAATTGCAGAAATTCCCCTAATTGTGAGGCAAAAATGCAGAAATTCCCTACATGTTGGGGCAAAAAGACAGAAATTCTCCTTATTTTGGGGCGAAACTCAGAAATTCCACATATTTTGGGGCAAAATTTAAAAAATTCCCCTTATTTTGGGGCAAAATTGCAGAAATTTGACTTATTTTAGGGCAAAATAGCAGAAATTTCACTTATTTCAGGAAAAAAAGGCAGAAATTTTCCTTATTTTGGAGCAAAAAGTCAGAAATTCCTAATATTTTGTGGCAAAAATGCAGAAATTCCTCTTATTTTGAGGTGAAAAGGCTGAAATTCCCCTTATTTGGGGGCAAAAAGGCAGAAATTTCCCTTATTCTGGGGCAAAATTGCAATCAGAAATTTTCTTGATTTTGGGGCAAAAAAGACAGAAAATCTTTTTGTTTTGGAGGAAAAAACAGAAATTCCAATTATTTAGAGTCAAAAAAGCAGAAATTCCCCTTATTTTGGAGTAAAAATGTAGAAATTTCCCCTTTTTAAGGCAAAAAGTTATGCATTCCTTTTATTTTCGGGCAAAAAGGCAGAAATTCCTCGTATTTTGGAGCAAAATTGCAGAAATTCCCCTAATTTTGGGGCAAAAATGCAGAAATACCCTATATGTTGAGGAAAAAAGGCAAAAATTCTCCTTATTATGGGGCAAAACTCAAAAACTCCACTTATTTTGGGGCAAAATTCCAGAAATTTCCTTTATTCTGGTGCAAAATTGCAGAAATTTCACTTATTTTCAGGTAAAAATGCTGAAATTTCCTTTATTTAGGGCAAAAAGGGAGAAATTCCCCTTATTTTGCGGCAAAAAGGCAGAAATTTTCCTTATTTTGAGGTAAAAAGCCTGAAATTCCCCTTATTTGGGGGCAAAGAGGCAGAAATTTTCTTTATTTTGGGCCAAAATTGCAGAAATTTTACTTATTTCATAGTAATTAGTCAGAAATTCCCCTTATTTTGGGGCAAAAATGACAGAAATTCCTTTTGTTTTGTGGGAAAAAGACAGAAATTCCACTTATTTAGAGGCAAAAAGCAGAAATTCCCCTTATTTCGGAGCAAAAATGAAGAAATTCACCTTTTTATGGCAAAAAGGTATGCATTCCCCTTACTTTCGGGATAAAAGCAGAAATTACCCGTATTTTGAAGCAAAATTGCAGAAATTCTCATAATTTTCGGGCAAAAAGACAGAAATTCTCCTTATTTTGGGGCAAAAAGAAGAAAAATTCCTTTTTTTGGGAACAAACAGTCAGAAATTCCTCTTATTTTGGGGCATAATTGCATAAATTTCCTTTACATTGGGGCATAATTGCAGAAATTTTCCTTATTTTGGGGCAAAATTGCAGAAATTTTACTTATTTCAGGGTAATATGTCAGAAATTCCCCTTATTTTGGGGCAAAAAAGACAGAAATTCCCTTTGTTTTGGGGGAAAAAAACAGAAATTCCACTTATTTAGAGGCAAAAAGGCAGAAATTCCCTTTATTTTGGAGCAAAAATGAAGAAATTTCCCTTTTCATGGCAAAAAGGTATGCATTCCCATTATTTTCGGGCAAAAAGGCAGAAATTCCCTGTATTTTGTAGAAAAATTGCAGAAATTCCCCTAATTTTGGGGCAAAAGGCAAAAATTCTTTTTATTTTGGGGCAAAATTTCAGAAATTTCCTGTATTTTGGGGAAAAATTGCAATAATTTACCTCATTTTGGGGCACAATTTCAGAAATTTCCATTATTTGGGGCAAATTGCAGAAATTTCAGTTATTTTCAGGTAAAAAGTGTGAAATTTCCTTTATTTTGGGGAAAAAAGGCAGAAATTCCCCGTATTTTGGAGCAAAATTGCAGAAATTCCCCTAATTGTGGGGCAAAAGGCAGAAATTCCCTATATGTTGGGGCAAAAAGACAGAAATTCTCCTTATTTTTGGGCAAAACTCAGAAATTCCACTTCTTTTGGGGCAAAATTCCAGAAATTTCTCTTATTTTGGGGCAAAATTGCAGAAATTTCACTTATTTTGGGGCACAATTGCAGAAATTTCACTTATTTCTGAGAAAAAAGTCAGAAATTTTTTTATTTTGGGGCAAAACACAGAAATTCCTAATATTTTGTGGCAAAAATGCAGAAATTCCTCTTATTTTGAGGTAAAAAGGCTGAATTACCCTAATTTGGGGGCAATAAGACAGAAATTTCCCTTATTTTGGAGCAAAATTGCAGAAATTTCACTTATTTCAGGGTAATGAGTCAGAAATTCCCCTTATTTTGGGGCAAAAAAGAGAGAAATTCCCTTGTTTTGTGGGAAAAAGACAGAAATTCCACTTATTTAGAAGCAAAAATACAGAAATTCCCCTTATTTTGGAGCAAAAATGAAGAAATTTCATTTTTATGGCAAAAAGGTATGCATTCCCATTATTTTCGGGCAAAAAGGAAAATTCCCTGTATTTTGGAGCAAAATCGCAGAAATTCCCCTAATTTTGGGGCAAAAGGCAGAAATCCCCTTTATTTTGGGGCAAAAATCAAAAAATCTCTTTATTTTGGGGCAAAATTCAAGAAATTTCCTTTATTTTGTGGCAAAATTGGAGGAATTTACCTTATTTTTGGGCAAAATTGCAGAAATTTCCATTATTTGGGACAAAATTGCAGAAATTTCACTTATTTTCAGGAAAAAGGGCTGATATTTCTTTTATTTTGGGGCAAAAAGAAAGAAATTCCTCATATTTTGGGGCAAAATTGCAGAAATTTCTCTTATTATGGGGAAAATTTCAGAAATTTTACTTATTTAAGGGCAAAATTGCAGAAATTTCACTTATTTCAGAGAAAAAAAGCAAAAATTTTTCTTATTTTGAGGCAAAAAGGCAGAAATTCCCATTATTTTGGGGCAAAAAGGCAGAAATTTGACTTATTTTGGGGTAAAATTGCAGAAATTCCCCTAATTTTGGGGCAAAAGGCAGAAATTCCCTTTATTTTGGGGTAAAAATCATAAATTCCCATTATTTTGGGGCAAAATTCAAGAAATTTCCTTTAATTTGGGGCAAAATTGCAGAAATTTACATTATTTTGGGGCAAAATTGCAGAAATTTTCCTTATTTTAGGGCAAAATTGCAGAAAGTTCACTTATTTCAGAGAAAAAAAGCAAAAATTTTTCTTATTTTTGGGCAAAAAGGCAGAAATTCCCATTAATTTGTGGCAAAAAGGCAGAAATTCACCTTATTTTGGGGTATAATTGCAGAAATTTCACATATTTCAGGGCAAAAAGGCAGAAATTTCCCTTATTTTGGGGCAAAATTGCAGAAATTTCACTTATTTCAGTGTAATAAGTCAGAAATTCCCCTTATTTTGAGGCAAAAAAGACAGAAATACCCTTTGTTTTGAGGGAAAAAGACTGAAATTCCACTTATTTAGAGGCAAAAAGTCAGAAATTTCCCTTCTTTTGGAGCAAAAATGAAGAAATTTCCCTTTTTTATGGCAAAAAGGTATGCATTCACCTTATTTTCGGGCAAAAAGGCAGAAATTGCCCGTATTTTTTAGAATAATTGCAGAAATTCTCCTAGTTGTGGTGCAGAAAGACAGAAATTCCCTATATGTTGGGGCAAAAAGACAGAAATTCTCTTTATTTTGGGGCAAAACTCAGAAATTCCACTTATTTTGGGGCAAAATTCCAGAAATTTCCCTTATTTTTGGGCAAAATTGCAGAAATTTCACTTATTTTGGGGCAAAATTGCAGAAATTTCACTTATTTCAGGGAAAAAAGGCAGAATTTTTCTTTATTTTGGGGCAAAAAGGCAGAAATTCCTAATATTTTCTGGCAAGAATTTAGAAATTCCCCTTATTTTGAGGTAAAAAGGCTGAAATTCCCAGTATTTGGAGGCAAAAAGGCAGAAATTTCCCTTATTTTGGGGCAAAATTGCAGAAATTTCACTTATTTAGAAGCAAAAAGACAGAAATTCTCCTTATTTTGGGGCAAAACTTAGAAATTCCACTTATTTTGGGGCAAAAATCCAGAAATTTCCCTTATTTTGGGGCAAAATTGCAGAAATTTCACTTATTTTGGGGCAAAATTGCAGAAATTTCACTTATTTCAGTGTAATGAGTCAGAAATTCCCCTTATTTTGGGGCAAAAAAGAGAGAAATTCCCTTGTTTTGTGGGAAATAGACAGAAATTCCACTTATTTAGAGGCAAAAAGGAAGAAATTCCCCTTATTTTGGAGCAAAAATGAAGAAATTTCATTTTTTATGGCAAAAAGGTATGCATGCCCATTATTTTCGGTCAAAAAGGCAGAAATTCCCCGTATTTTGGAGCAAAATTGCAGAAATTCCTCTAATTTTGGGGCAAAAGGCAGAAATTCCCTTTATTTTGGGGCAAAAATCAGAAAATCTGTTTATTTTGGGGCTAAATTCAAGAAATTTCCTTTATTTTGGTGCAAAATTGGAGGAATTTACCTTATTTTTGGGCCAAATTGCAGAAATTTCCCTTATTTGCGGCAAAATTGCAGAAATTTCACTTATTTTCAGGAAAAAGGGTTGATATTTCCTTTATTTTGGGGCAAAAAGGGAGAAATTCCTCTTATTTTGGGGCAAAATTGCAGAGATTTCTCTTATTATGGGGAAAAATTGCACAAATTTTCCTTATTTAAGGGCAAAATTGCAGAAATTTCACCTATTTCAGAGAAAAAAAGCAAAAATTTTTCTTGTTTTGGGGCAAAAAGGCAGAAATTCCCATTATTTTGGGACAAAAATGCAGAAATTTGACATATTTTGTGGTAAAATTGCAGAAATTCCCCTAATTTTGGGGCAAAAGGACGAAATTCCCTTTATTTTGGGGCAAAAATCATAAATTCCCCTTATTTTGGGGCAAAATTCAAGAAATTTCCTTTAATTTGGGGCAAAAGTGCAGGTATTTACCTTATTTTGGGGCAAAATTGCAGAAATTTTTCTTATTTGGGGCAAAATTGCAGAAACTTCAATTATTTTCAGGTAAAAAGGCTGAAATTTCCTTTATTTTCGGGCAAAAACGGAGAAATTCCCCTTATTTTGGGGCAAAATTGAAGAAATTTCCTTTATTATTGGGAAAAATTGCAGAAATTTTTCTTATTTTAGGGCAAAATTGCAGAAATTTCACTTATTTCAGAGAAAAAACGCAATAAATTTTCTTATTCTGGGGCAAAAAGGCAGAAATTCCCATTAATTTGTAGAAAAAAGGCAGAAATTCACCTTATTTTGGGGTAAAATTTCAGAAAATTCACATATTTCAAGGCAAAAAGGCAGAAATTTCCCTTATTTTGGAGCAAAAATGAAGAAATTTCCCTTTTTTATGGCTAAAAGTTATGCATTCCCCTTATTTTCGGGCAAAAAGGCAGAAATTCCCCGTATTTTGGAGCATAATTGCAGAAATTTCACTAGTTGTGGTGCAGAAAGAAAGAAATTCCCTATATGTTGGGGCAAAAAGACAGAAATTCTCCTTATTTTGGGGCAAAACTCAGAAATTCCACTAATTTTGGGGCAAAATCCCAGAAATTTCCCTTATTTTGGGGCAAAATTGCAAAAATTTCACTATTTTGGGGCAAAATTGCAGAAATTTCAATTATTTCAGGGAAAAAAGGCAGAAATTTTCTTTATTTTGGGGCAAAAATGCAGAAATTCCTAATATTTTGTGGCAAAAATGCAGAAATTCCCCTTATTTTGAGGTAAAAAGGCTGAAATTCATTTATTTGGGGGCAAAAAGGCAGAAATTTCCCTTATTTTGTGGGAACATTGCAGAAATATCAATTATTTAGAGGCAAAAAGACAGAAATTCTCCTTATTTTGGGGCAAAACTTAGAAATTCCACATATTTTAAGGCAAAATTCCAGAAATTTTCCTTATTTTGGGGCAAAATTGCAGAAATTTCACTTATTTTGGGGCAAATTTGTAGAAATTTCACTTATTTTGGGGCAAAATTGCAGAAATTTCACTTATTTCAGAGAAAAAAGGCACAAATTTTCCTTATTTTGGGGCAAAAATTAAGAAATTCCTAATATTTTGTGGCAAAAATGCAGAAATTCCCCTTATTTTGAGGTAAAAAGGCTGAAATTCCCCTTATTTGGGGGCAAAGAGGCAGAAATTTCCCTTATTTTTTGGCAAAATTGGAGAAATTTCACTTATTTGAGGGTAATAATTCAGAAATTCCCATTATTTTGGGGCAAAAAAGACCGAATGTCCCTTTGTTTTGGGGGAAAAAGACAGAAATTCCACTTATTTAGAGGCAAAAAGGCAGGAATTCTCGGTATTTTGGAGCAAAATTGCAGAAATTTGCCTTATTTTAGGGCAAAATTGCAGAAATTTCACTTATTTCAGAGAAAAAAAGCAAAAATTTCTCTTATTTTGGGGCAAAAAGGCAGAAATTCCCATTATTTGTGGCAAAAAGGCAGAAATTCACCTTATTTTGGGGTATAATTGCAGAAATTTAACATATTTCAGGGCAATAAGGCAGAAATTTCCCTTATTTTCGGGCAAAATTGCAGAAATTTCACTTATTTCAGTGTAATAAGTCAGAAATTCCCCTTATTTTGAGGCAGAAAAGAGAGAAATTTCCTTTGTTTTGAGGAAAAAAGACAGAAATTCCACTTATTTAGAGGCAAAAAGGCAGAAATTTCCCTTCTTTTGGAGCAAAAATGAAGAAATTTCCATTTTTTATGGCAAAAAGGTATGCATTCCCCTTATTTTCGGGCTATAAGGGAGAAATTCCCCGTATTTTGGAGCATAATTGCAGAAATTCCCCTAGTTGTGGTGCAGAAAGACAGAAATTCCCTATATGTTGGGGCAAAAAGACAGAAATTCTTCTTATTTTGGGGCAAAACTCAGAAATTCCACTTATTTTGGGGCAAAATTGCAGAAATTTCCTATATTTTGGGGCAAAATTGGAGAAATTTCACTTATTTTGGGGCAAAATTGCAGAAATTTCACTTATTTCAGGGAAAAAAGGCAGAAATTTTCTTTATTTTGGGGCAAAAAGGGAGAAATTCCTAATATTTTCTGGCAAAAATGCAGAAATTCCTCTTATTTTGAGGTAAAAAGGCTGAAATTCCCCTTATTTGGGGGCAAAAAGCAGAAATTTCTCTTATTTTGGGGCAAAATTGCAGAAATTTCACTTATTTAGAGGCCAAAAGAAAGAAATTCTCTTTATTTTGGGGCAAAACTTAGAAATTCCACTTATTTTGGGGCAAAATTCTGGAAATTTCCCTTATTTTGGGGCAAAATTGCAGAAATTTCACTTATTTTGGTGCAAAATTGCAAAGATTTCACTTATTTCATGGAAAAAAGGCACAAATTTTCCTTATTTTGGGGCAAAAAGTCAGAAATTCCTAATATTTTGTGGCAAAAATGCAGAAATCCCCCTTATTTTGAGGTAAAAAGGCTGAAATTCCCCTTATTTGGCGGCAAAGAGGCAGAAATTTCCCTTATTTTGGGGCAAAATTGGAGAAATTTCACTTATTTCAGGGTAATAATTCAGAAATTCCCCTTATTTTAAGGCAAAAAAACAGAAATTCTTTTTGTTTTGGGGGAAAGAGACAGAAATTCCACTTATTTAGAGGCAAAAAGGCAGAAATTCTCCGTATTTTGGAGCAAAAATGAAGAAATTTACCTTTTTATGGCAAAAAGGTATGCATTCCCCTTACTTTCGGGATAAAAAGCAGAAATTCCCCGTATTTTGAAGCAAAATTGCAGAAATTCTCATAATTATCGGGCAAAAAGGCTGAAATTCTCCTCATTTTGGGGCAAAAAGACAGAAGATCTCCTTTTTTCGGGAGCAAACTGTCAGAAATTCCCTTTATTTTTGGGCAAAATTGCAGAAATTTCCTTTACATTGGGACAAAATTGCAGAAATTTTCCTTATTTTGGGGCAAAATTGCAGAAATTTCACTTACTTCAGAGTAATAAGTCAGAAATTCCCCTTATTTTGGGACAAAAAAGACAGAAATTCTCTTTGTTTTGGGGGAAAAAGACAGAAATTCCACTTATTTAGAGGCAAAAAGTCAGAAATTCCCCTTATTTTGGAGCAAAAATGAAGAAATTTCCCTTTTTATGGCAAAAAGGTATGCATTCCCATTATTTTCAGGCAAAAAGGCAGAAATTCCCCGTATTTTGGAGCAAAATTGCAGAAATTCCCCTAATTTTGGGGCAAAAGGCAGAAATTCCCTTTATTTTGGGGCAAAAATCAGAAATTCCCCATATTTTAGGGCAAAATTCCAGAAATTTCCTATTTTTGGGGCAAAATTGCAGGAATTTACTATATTTTGAGGCTAAATTGCAGAAATTTCTCTTATATGGGGCAAAATTTCAGAAATTTCACTTATTTTCAGGTAAAAAGGCTGAAATTTCCTTTGTTTTGGGGCAAAAAGGAAGAAATTCTTCTTATTTTGGGGCAATATTGCAGAAATCTCTCTTATTATGGGAAAAAATTGCAAAAATTTCCATTATTTTAGGGGAAAATTGCAGAAATTTCACTTATTTCAGAGAAAAAAAGCAAATTTTTTTTTTTATTTTGGGGCAAAAGGCAGAAATTCCCATTATTTTGGGGCAAAAAAGCAGAAATTCACCTTATTTAAGGGTAAAATTGCAGAAATTTCACATATTTCAGGGCAAAAAGGCAGAAATTCCCCGTATTTTGGAGCAAAATTGGAGAAATTCCCCTAGTTGCGGGGCAAAGAGACAGAAATTTCCTATATGTTGGGGCAAAAAGACAGAAATTCTCCTTATTTTGGGGCAAAACTTAGAAATTCCACATATTTTGGGACAAAATTCCAGAAATTTTCCTTATTTTGGGGCAAAATTGCAGAAATTTCACTTATTTTGGGGAAAAATTGCAGAAATTTCACTTATTTCAGGGAAAAAAGGCAGAAATTTTCCTTATTTTGGGGCATAAAGTCATAAATTCCTAATATTTTGAGGCAAAAATGCAGAAATTCCCCTTATTTTGAGGTATAAAGTCTGAAATTCCCCTTATTTTAGGGCAAAAAAGCAGAAATTTCCCTTATTTTGGGGCAAAATTGCAGAAATTTCACTTATTTTAGGGTAATAAGTCAGGAATTCCCCTTATTTTGGGGCAAAACACAGAAAATCTTCATTTTTCGGGAGCAAACAGTCAGAAATTTCCCTTATTTTGGGGCAAAATTGCAGAAATTTCCTTTAAATTGGGGCAAAATTCCAGAAATTTCCCTTATTTTGGGGCAAAATTGCAGAAATTTCACATATTTCAGGGTAATAAGTTAGAAATTCCTGTTATTTTGGGGCAAAAAAGACAGAAATTCCCTTTGTTTTGGGGGAAAAAGACAGAAATTCCACTTATTTAGAGGCAAAAAAGCAGAAATTCCCCTTATTTTGGAGCAAAAATGAAGAAATTTCTTTTTTTATGGCCAAAAGTTATTTATTTTCTTTATTTTTGGGAAAAGGCAGAAATTCCCCGTATTTTGGAGCAAAATTGCAGAAATTCCCCTAATTTGGGGCAAAAAGGCAGAAATTCCCTATATGTTGGGGGAAAAAGACAGAAATTATCCTTATTTTGGGGCAAAACTCAGAAATTCTACTTATTTTTGGGCAAAATTCCAGAAATTTCCCTTATTTTGGAGAAATATTGCAGAAATTTCACTTATTGTAGGGCAAAATTGGAGAAATTTCACTTATTTCAAGGAATAAAGGCAGAAATTTTCCTTATTTTGGGGTAAAAATGCAGAAATTCTTAATATTTTGTAGCAAAAATGTAGAAATTCCCCTTATTTTGAGGTAAAAAGGCTGAAATTCCATTTATAAGGGGGCAAAAAGGCAGAAATTTCCCTTATTTTGGGGCAAAAGACAGAAATTCCTTTTATTTTTTGACAAAAGGCAGACATTTCTTTTATTTTGGGGCAAAATTGCAGAAATTTCACTTATTTCAGGGCATAATTCAAAAATTCCTTTTATTTGGGGGAAAAAGACAGAAATTCCATTTATTTTTTGGTACAAAGGCAGAAATTTCACTTACTTTGAATTAAAATGCAGAAATTACGCTTATTTTGGGGCAAAAATGAAGAAATTTCCTTTTTTGTGGTAAAAGGTATACATTCCCCTTACATTCGGGATAAAAAGCAGAAATTCCCCGTATTTTGAAGCAAAATTGCAGAAATTCTAATAATTTTCGGGCAAAAAGGGAGAAAATCCCTAATTTTGGGGCAAAAGGCAGAAATTCCTTTTATTGTGGGACAAAAATAAGAAATTCCCCTTCTTTTGGGGCAAAATTCAAGAAATTTCCTTTATTTTGTGGCGAAATTACAGGAATTTACCTTATTTTGGGGCAAAATTGAAGAAATTTCCCTTATTTGGGGCAAAATTGCAGAAATTTCACTTATTTTCAGGTAAAAAGGCTGAAATTTCCTTCATTTTAGGGCAAAAAGGGAGAAATTCCCCTTATTTTGGGGCAAAATTGCAGAAATTTCCCTTATTATTGGGAAAAATTGCAGAAATTTTCCTTATTTTAGGGCAAAATTGCAGAAATGTCACTTATTTCAGAGAAAAAAAGCAAAATTTTTTCTTATTTTGGGGCAAAAAGGCAGAAATTCCCATTAATTTGTGGCAAAAAGGCAGAAATTCACATTATTTTGGGGTAAAATTGCAGAAATTTCACATATTTCTGGGCAAAAAGGCAGAAATTTCCCTTATTTTGGGCCAAAATTGCAGAAATTTCACTTATTTCAGTGTAATAAGTCAGAAATTCCCCTTATTTTGAGGCAAAAAAGACAGAAATTCCCTTTGTTTTGAGGGAAAAAGACAGAAATTCCACTCATGTAGAGGCAAAAATGCAGAAATTTCCCTTATTTTGGAGAAAAATGAAGAAATTTCCCTTTTTTATGGCAAAAAGTTATGCACTCCCCTTATTTTCGTGCAAAAAGTCAGAAATTCCCCGTATTTTGGAGCATAATTGCAGAAATTCCCCTAGTTGTTGTGCAGAAAGACAGAAATTCCTTATATGTTGGGGCAAAAAGACAGAAATTCTTATTTTGGGGCAAAACTTAGAAATTCCACTTATTTTGGGGCAAAATTCCAGAAATTTCCCTTATTTTGAGGCAAAATTGCAGAAATTTCACTTATTTTGGGGCAAAATTGCAGAAATTTCACTTATTTTAGGGAAAAAAGGCACAAATTTTCTTTATTTTGGGGCAAAGATTCAGAAATTCCTAATATTTTCTGGCAAAAATGCAGAAATTCCCCTTATTTTGAGGTAAAACGGCTAAAATTTCCCTTATGTGGGGGCAAAAAGGCAAAAATTTCCCTTATTTTGGGGAAAAATTGCAGAAATTTCACTTATTTAGAGGCAAAAAGACAGCAATTCTCCTTATTTTGGGGCAAAACTTAGAAATTCCACTTATTTTGGGGCAAAATTCCAGAAATTTCCCTTATTTTGGGGCAAAATTGCAGAAATTTCACTTATTTTGGGGCAAAATTGCAGAAATTTCACTTATTTTAGGGAAAAAAGGCACAAATTTTCCTTATTTTGGGGCAAAGATTCAGAAATTCCTAATATTTTCTGGCAAAAATGCAGAAATTCCCTTTATTTTGAGGTAAAATGCTGAAATTCCCCTTATTTGGGAGCAAAGAGGCAGAAATTTCCCTTATTTTGGGGCAATTGGAGAAATTTCACTTATTTCAGGGTAATAATTCAGAAATTCCCCTTATTTTGGGGCAAAAAAGACAGAAATTCCCTTTGTTTTGGGGGAAAAAGACAGAAATTCCACTTATTTAGAGGCAAAAGGCAGAAATTCCCTTTATTTTAGAGCAAAAATGAAGAAATTTACCTTTTTATGGCAAAAAGGTATGCATTCCCCTTACTTTCGGGATAAAAAGCAGAAATTCCCCGTATTTTGAAGCAAAGTTGCAGAAATTCTCATAATGTTCGGGCAAAAAGGCAGAAATTCTCCTTATTTTGGGGCAAAAATACAGAAGATCTCCTTTTTTCGGGAGCAAACATTCAGAAATTCCCCTTATTTTGCGGCAAAATTGCAGCAATTTCCTTTACATTGGGGCAAAACTAAAGAAATTTCCCTTATTGTGGGGCAAAATTGCAGAAATTTCACTTACTTCAGGGTAATAACTCAGAAATTCCCCTTATTTTCGGGCAAAAAAGACAGAAATTCTTTTTTTGGGGGGGAGAAAATGACAGAAATTTTACTTATTTAGAGGAAAATAGGCAGAAATTCCATTTATTTTGGAGCAAAAATGAAGAAATGTCCCTTTTTATGGCAAAAAAATATGCATTCCCATTATTTTCAGGCAAAAAGGCAGAAATTCCTCATATTTTGGAGCAAAATTGCAGAAATTCCCCTAATTTTGGGGCAAAATGCAGAAATTCCCTTTATTTTGGGGCAAAAATTAGAAATTCCCCTTATTTTGGGGGCAAAATTGCAGAAATTTCACTTATTTCAGGTAATAAGTCAGAAATTCCCCTTATTTTGAGGCAAAAAACACAGAAATTCCCTTTGTTTTGAGGGAAAAAGACAGAAATTCCACTTATTTAGAGGCAAAAATGCAGAAATTTCCCTTATTTTGGAGCAAAAATGAAGAAATTTTTCTTTTTTATGGCAAAAAGTTATGCATTCCCCTTATTTTCTGGCAAAAAGGCAGAAATTCCCCGTATTTTGGAGCATAATTGCAGAAATTCCCCTAGTTGTGGTGCAGAAAGACAGAAATTCCCCATATGTTGGGGCAAAAAGACAGAAATTCTCCTTATTTTTGGGCAAAACTCAGATATTCCACATATTTTTGGGCAAAATTCCAGAAATTTCCCTTATTTTGGGGCAAAATTGCAGAAATTTCATTTATTTTGGGGCAAAATTGCAGAAATTTCACTTATTTCAGAGAAAAAAGGCAGAAATTTTCTTTATTTTGGGGCAAAAAGGAAGAAATTCCTAATATTTTCTGGCAAAAATGCAGAAATTCCTCTTATTTTGAGGTAAAAAGGCTGAAATTCCATTTATAAGGGGGCAAAAAGGCAGAAATTTCCCTTATTTTGGGGCAAAATTGGAGAAATTTAACTTATTTAGAGGGAAAAATACAGAAATTCTCCTTATTTTGGGGCAAAACTTAGAAATTCCACTTATTTTGGGGCAAAATTCCAGAAATTTCCCTTATTTTGGGGAAAAATTGCAGAAATTTTACTTATTTTGGGGCAAAATTGCAGAAATTTCACATATTTCAGGGCAAAAATGCAGAAATTTTCCTTATTTTGGAACAAAATTGCAGAAATTTCACTTATTTCAGTGTAACAAGTCAGAAATTCCCCTTATTTTGAGGCAAAAAAAGACAGAAATGCCTTTTGTTTTGAGGGAAAAAGACAGAAATTCCACTTATTTAGAGGCAAAAATGCAGAAATTTCGCTTACATTGGAGCAAAAATGAAAAAATTTCCTTTTTTTATGGCAAAAAGTTATGCATTCCCCTTATTTTCAGGCAAAAAGGCAGAAATTCCCCGTATTTTGGAGCATAATTGCAGAAATTCCCCTAGTTGCGGTGCAGAAAGACAGAAATTCCCTATATGTTGGGGCAAAAAGACAGAAATTCTCCTTATTTTGGGGCAAAACTCAGAAATTCCACTTATTTTGGGGCAAAATTCCAGAAATTTCCCTTATTTTGGGGCAAAATTGCAGAAATTTCAATTATTTTGAGGCAAAATTGCAGAAATTTCACTTATTTCAGGGAAAAAAGGCAGAAATTTTCTTTATTTTGGGGAAAAAGGCAGAAATTCCTAATATTTTCTGGCAAAAATGCAGAATTTCCCCTTATTTTGAAGTAAAAAGGCTGAAATTCCCCTTATTTGGGGGCAAAAAGGCAGAAATTTCCCTTATTTTGGGGCAAAATTGCAGAAATTTCACTTATTTAGAGGCAAAAAGACAGCAATTCTCCTTATTTTGGGGCAAAACTTAGAAATTCCACTTATTTTGGAGCAAAATTCCAGAAATTTCCCTTATTTTGGGGCAAAAAGTCAGAAATTCCTAATATTTTGTGGCAAAAATGCAGAAATTCCCCTTATTTTGAGGTAAAAAGGCTGAAATTCCCCTTATTTGGGGGCAAAGAGGCAGAAATTTCCCTTATTTTGGGGCAAAATTGGAGAAATTTCACTTATTTCAGGGTAATAATTCAGAAATTCCCCTTATTTTGGGGCAAAAAAGACAGAAATTCCCTTTGTTTTGGGGGAAAAAAACAGAAATTCCACTTATTTAGAGGCAAAAAGGCAGAAATTCCCCTTATTTTGGAGCAAAAATGAAGAAGTTTACCTTTTTATGGCAAAAAGGTATGCATTCCCCTTACTTTCGGGATATAAAGCAGAAATTCCACGTATTTTGAAGCAAAATTGCAGAAATTCTCATAATTTTTGGGCAAAAAGTCAAAAATTCTCATTATTTTGGGGCAAAAAGACAGAAGATCTCCTTTTTTCGGGAGCAAACATTCAGAAATTCCCTTTTTTGGGGCAAAATTGCAGAAATTTTATTTACATTGGGGTAAAATTGAAGAAATTTCCCTTATTTTGGGGCAAAATTGCAGAAATTTCACATATTTCAGGGCAAAAATGCAGAAATTTTCCTTATTTTGGAACAAAATTGCAGAAATTTCACTTATTTCAGTGTAACAAGTCAGAAATTCCCCTTATTTTGAGGCAAAAAAGACAGAAATGCCTTTTGTTTTGAGGGAAAAAGACAGAAATTCCACTTATTTAGAGGCAAAAATGCAGAAATTTCGCTTACATTGGAGCAAAAATGAAAAAATTTCCTTTTTTTATGGCAAAAAGTTATGCATTCCCCTTATTTTCAGGCAAAAAGGCAGAAATTCCTCGTATTTTGGAGCATAATTGCAGAAATTCCCCTAGTTGCGGTGCAGAAAGACAGAAATTCCCTATATGTTGGGGCAAAAAGACAGAAATTCTCCTTATTTTGGGGCAAAACTCAGAAATTCCACTTATTTTGGGGCAAAATTCCAGAAATTTCCCTTATTTTGGGGCAAAATTGCAGAAATTTCAATTATTTTGAGGCAAAATTGCAGAAATTTCACTTATTTCAGGGAAAAAAGGCAGAAATTTTCTTTATTTTGGGGAAAAAGGCAGAAATTCCTAATATTTTCTGGCAAAAATGCAGAATTTCCCCTTATTTTGAAGTAAAAAGGCTGAAATTCCCCTTATTTGGGGGCAAAAAGGCAGAAATTTCCCTTATTTTGGGGCAAAATTGCAGAAATTTCACTTATTTAGAGGCAAAAAGACAGCAATTCTCCTTATTTCGGGGCAAAACTTAGAAATTCCACTTATTTTGGAGCAAAATTCCAGAAATTTCCCTTATTTTGGGGCAAAAAGTCAGAAATTCCTAATATTTTGTGGCAAAAATGCAGAAATTCCCCTTATTTTGAGGTAAAAAGGCTGAAATTCCCCTTATTTGGGGGCAAAGAGGCAGAAATTTCCCTTATTTTGGGGCAAAATTGGAGAAATTTCACTTATTTCAGGGTAATAATTCAGAAATTCCCCTTATTTTGGGGCAAAAAAGACAGAAATTCCCTTTGTTTTGGGGGAAAAAAACAGAAATTCCACTTATTTAGAGGCAAAAAGGCAGAAATTCCCCTTATTTTGGAGCAAAAATGAAGAAATTTACCTTTTTATGGCAAAAAGGTATGCATTCCCCTTACTTTCGGGATATAAAGCAGAAATTCCACGTATTTTGAAGCAAAATTGCAGAAATTCTAATAATTTTTGGGCAAAAAGTCAAAAATTCTCATTATTTTGGGGCAAAAAGACAGAAGATCTCCTTTTTTCGGGAGCAAACATTCAGAAATTCCCTTTTTTGGGGCAAAATTGCAGAAATTTTATTTACATTGGGGTAAAATTGAAGAAATTTCCCTTATTTTGGGGCAAAATTGCAGAAATTTCACTTACTTTAGGGTAATAATTAAGAAATTCCCCTTATTTTGGGGCAAAAAAGACAGAAATTCTCTTTGTTTTGGGGGAAAAAGACAGAAATTCCACTTATTTAGAGGCAAAAAGGCAGAAATTCACTTTATTTTGGAGCAAAAATGAAGAAATGTTTTTTTTTTAAGGGCAAAAAGGTATGCATACCCATTATTTTCAGGCAAAAAGGCAGAAATTCATCGTATTTTGGAGCAAAATTGCAGAAATTCCCCTAATTTTGGGGCAAAAGGCAGAAATTCCCTTTATTTTGGGGAAAAATCAGAAATTTCCCGTGTTTTGGTGAAAAATTCCAGAAATTTCCATTATTTTGGGGCAAAAATGCAGGAATTTACCTTATTTTGGGGCAAAATTTCAGAAATTTCCCTTATTTGGGGCAAAATTTCAGAAATTTCACTTATTTTCAGGTAAAAAGGCTGAAATTTCCTTTGTTTTGGGGCAAAAAGGAAGAAACTCCCCTTATTTTGGGGCAAAATTGCAGAAATCTCCCTTATAATGGGAAAAAATTGCAAAAATTTCCCTTATTTTAGGGGAAAATTGCAGAAATTTCACTTATTTCAGAGAAAAAAAGCAAAAATTTTTCTTATTTTGGGGCAAAAATGCAGAAATTCACATTATTTTGGGGCAAAAAAACAGAAATTCACCTTATTTAGGGGTAAAATTGCAGAAATTTCACATATTTCAGGGCAAAAAGGCAGAAATTCCCCGTATTTTGGAGCAAAATTGCAGAAATTCCCCTTGTTGTGGGGCAAAAAGACAGAAATTCCCTACATGTTGGGGCAAAAAACAGAAATTCTCATTATTTTGCGGCCAAACTTAGAAATTCCACTTATTTTAGGGCAAAATTCCAGAAATTTTCCTTATTTTGGGGCAAAATTGCCAAATTTCACTTATTTTGGGGCAAAATTGCAGAAATTTCAATTATTTCAGGGAAAAAAGGCAGAAATTTTCCTTATTTTGGAGGAAAAAGTCAGAAATTCCTAATATTTTGTGGCAAAATGCAGATATTCCCCTTATTTTGAGGTATAAAGGCTGAAATTCCCCTTATTTGGGGGCAAAGAGGCAGAAATTTCCCTTCTTTTGGGGCAAAATTGCAGAAATTTCACTTATTTTAGAGTAATAAGTCAGAAATTCCCCTTATTTTGGGGCAAAAAAAAAGAAATTCCCTTTGTTTTGGGGGGAAAAGACAGATATTCCACTTATTGAGAAGCAAAAAGGCAGAAATTCCCCTTATTTTGGAGCAAAAATGAAGAAATTTCCCTTTTTTATGGCAAAAAGTTATGCATTCCCCTTATTTTCGGGCAAAAAGGCAAAAATTCCATGTATTTCGGAGCAAAATTGCAGAAATTCCTCTAATTGTGGTGCAAAAAGGCAGAAATTCCCTTTATGTTGTGGCAAAAAGACAGAAATTCTCCTTATTTTGGGGCAAAACTCAGAAACTCCACTTATTTTGGGGCAAAATTGCAGAAATTTCACTTATTTCAGGGAAAAAGGCAGAAATTTTCTTTATTTTGGGGCAAAAATGCAGAAATTCCTAATATTTTGTGGCAAAAATGCAGGAATTCCCCTCGTTTTGAGGTAAAAAGCCTGAAATTCCCCTTATTTGTGGGCAGAAAGGCAAAAATTTTCCCTTATTTTTGGGCAAAATTGCAGAAATTTCATTTATTTCAGGGTAATAAGTCAGAAATTTTTCTTATTTTGGGGCAAAAAAGACAGAAAATCCCTTTGTTTTGAAGGAAAATCCTAAATTCCACTTATTTAGAGGCAAAAAAGCAGAAATTCCCCTTATTTGAAGCAAAAATGAAGAAATTTCCCTTTTTTAAGGCAAAAAGGTATGCATTCTTCTTATTTTCGGGCAAAAAGGCAGAAATTCCCCGTATTTTGGAGCAAAATTGCAAAAATTCCTTTAATTGTGGGGCAAAAATGCAGAAATTCCCTATATGTTGGGGCAAAAAGACAGAAATTCTCCTTATTTTGGGGCAAAACTCAGAAATTCCACTTATTTTGGGGCAAAATTCCAGAAATTTCCCTTATTCTGGGGCAGAATTGCAGAAATTTCACTTATTTTCGGCAAAATTGCAGAAATTTCCCTTATTTCATGGAAAAAAAAGAAATTTTGTTATTTTGGAGCAAAAAGGCAGAAATCCCCCTTATTTTGGAGCAAAAATGAAGAAATTTACCTTTTTATGGCAAAAAGGTATGCATTCCCCTTACTTTCGGGATAAAAGCAGAAATTCCCCGTATTTTGAAGCAAAATTGCAGAAATTCTCATAATTTTCGGGCAAAAAGGCAGAAATTCTCCTTATTTGGGGGCAAAAAGACAGAAAATCTAATTTTTTTGGGAACAAACAGTCAGAAATTTCCATTATTTTGGGGCAAAATTGCAGAAATTTCATTTACATTGGGGCAAAATTTCAGAAATTTCCCTTATTTTGGTGCAAAATTGCAGAAATTTCACTTATTTCAGGGTAATAAGTCAGAAATTCTACTTATTTTGGGGCAAAACTCAGAAATTCCACGTATTTTGGGGCAAAATTCCAGAAATTTCCCTTATTTTGGGGCAAAATTGCAGAAATTTCACTTATTTCAGAGAAAAAAAGCAAAAATTTTTCTTATTTTGGGGCAAAAAGGCAGAAATTCCCATTATTTTGGGGCAAAAAGGCAGAAATTCACCTTATTTCGCGGTAAAATTGCAGAAATTTCACATATTTCATGGCAAAAAGGCAGAAATTTCCCTTAATTTGGGGCAAAAAAGACAGAAATTCCCTTTGTTTTGGGGGAAAAGACAGAAATTCCACTTATTTAGAGGCAAAAAGGCAAAAATTCCCCTTATTTTGAGCAAAAATGAAGAAATTTCCATTTTTTATGGCAAAAAGTTATGCATTCCCCTTTTTTTCGGGCAAAAAGGCAGAAATTCCCCGTATTTTGGAGTAAAATTGCAGAAATTCCCCTAATTGTGGGGCAAAAATGCAGAAATTCCCTATATGTTGGGGCAAAAAGACAGAAATTCTCCTTATTTTGGGGCAAAACTCAGAAGTTCCACTTATTTTGGGGAAAAATTCCAGAAATTCCCCTATATTTTGGGGCAAAATTGCAGAAATTTCACTTATTTTAGGGCAAAATTGCAGAAATTTCACTTATTTCAGAGAAAAAAGGCAGAAATTTTCCTTATTTTGGAGCAAAAAGGCAGAAATTCCTAATATTTTGTGGCAAAAATGCAGAAATTTCTTTTATTTTGAGGTAAAAAAGCTGAAATTCTTCTTATTTGGGGGCAAAAAAGGCAGAAATTTCCCTTATTTTGGGGCAAAATTGCAGAAATTTCACTTATTTCAGGGTAATAAGTCAGAAATTTTCTTGATTTTGGGGCCAAAAAACAGAAAATCCCTTTGTTTTGGAGGAAAAAGCAGAAATTCCACTTAGTTAGAGGCAAAAAAGCAGAAATTTCCCTTATTTTGGAGCAAAAATGAAGAAATTTCCCTTTTTTAAGGCAAAAAGGTATGCATTCCCCTTATTTTCGGTCAAAAAGGCAGAAATTCCTCGTATTTTGGAGCAAAATTGCAGAAATTCCCCTAATTGTGGGGCAAAAATGCAGAAATTCCCTATATGTTGGGGCAAAAAGACAGAAATTCTCCTTATTTTGGGGCAAAACTCAGAAATTCCACTTATTTTGGGGCAAAATTCCCGAAATTTCCTTTATTCTGGGGCAAAATTGCAGAAATTTCACTAATTTTGGGGCAAAATTGCAGAAATTTCACTTATTTCAGGGAAAAAAGGCAGAAATTTTCCTTATTTTCGGGCAAAAAGGCAGAAATTTCCCTTATTTTGAGGTAAAAAGGCTGAAATTCCCTTATTTGAGGGCAAAGAGGCAGAAATTTTCCTTATTTTGGGGCAAAATTGCAGAAATTTCACTTATTTCAGGGTAATAAGTCAGAAATTCCCCTTATTTTAAGGCAAAAAAAAAGAAATTTCCTTTGTTTTGGAGGAAAAGACAGAAATTCCACTTATTTAGAGGCAAAAAGGCAGAAATTTCCCTTATTTTGGAGCAAAAATGAAGAAATTTACCTTTTTATGGCAAAAAGGTATGCATTCCCCTTACTTTCGGGATAAAAAGCAGAAATTCCCCGTATTTTGAAGCAAAATTGCAGAAATTATCATAATTTTCGGGCAAAAAGGCAGAAATTCTCCTTATTTTGGGGCAAAAAGACAGAAAATCTCCTTTTTGCGGGAGCAAAGAGTCAGAAATTTCCCTTATTTTGGGGCAAAATTGCAGAAATTTCCTTTACAATGTGGCAAAATTGCAGAAATTTCCCTATTTTGGGGCAAAATTACAGAAATTTCACTTATTTCAAGGTAATAAGTCAGAAATTCCCGTTATTTTGGGGAAAAATAGACAGAAATTCCCTTTGTTTCTGGGGAAAACACAGAAATTCCACTTATTTAGAGGTAAAAAGGCAGAAATTCTCCTTATTTTGGAGCAAAAATGAAGAAATTTCCCTTTTTTATGGCAAAAAGTTATGCATTCCCTTTATTTTTGGGAAAAGGCAGAAATTCCCGTATTTTGGAGCAAAATTGCAGAAATTCTCCTAATTGTGGGGCAAAAAGGCAGAAATTCCCTATATGTTGGGGAAAAAGACAGAAATTCTCCTTATTTTGTGCAAAACTCAGAAATTCCACTTATTTTTTGGGCAAAATTCCAGAAATTTCCCTTATTTTGGGAAAAAATTGCAGAAATTTCACTTATTTTAGGGCAAAATTGGAGAAAATTCACTTATTTCAGGGAAAAAAGGCAGAAATTTTCCTTATTTTGTGGCAAAAATGCAGAAATTCTTAATATTTTGTGGCAAAAATATAGAAATTCCCCTTATTTTGAGGTAAAAAGGCTGAAATTCCTTTTATTTGGGGGCAAAAAGGCAGAAATTTCCCTTATTTTGGGGCAAAAAGACAGAAATTCCTTCTATTTTGTGGCAAAAAGGCAGAAATTTCATTTATTTTGGGGCAAAATTGCAGAAATTTCACTTATCTCAGGGCATAATTCAAAAATTCCTTTTATTTTGGGGCAAAAAGACAGAAATTCCATTTATTTTTTTGTACAAAGGCAGAAATTTCACTTACTTTGAAGTAAAAAGGCAGAAATTCCTCTTAATTTGGAGAAAAAATGAAGAAATTTCCTTTTTTGTGGTAAAGGGTATACATTCCTCTTACATTCGGGATAAAAAGCAGAAATTCCCCGTATTTTGAAGCAAAATTGCAGAAATTCTCATAATTTTTGGGCAAAAAGGGAGAAATTCCCTAAATTTGGGGCAAAAGGCAGAAATTCCTATTATTGTGCGGCAAAAATCAGAAATTCCACTTCCTTTGGGGCAAAATTCAAGGAATTTCCTTTTTTTGGGGCATAATTACAGGAATCTACCTTATTTTAGGGCAAAATTGAAGAAATTTCCCTTATTTGGGGCAAAATTGCAGAAATTTCACTTATTTTCAGGTAAAAATGCTGAAATTTCCTTTATTTTGTGGCAAAAAGGGAGAAATTCCTCTTATTTTGGAGCAAAATTGCAGAAATTTCCCTTATTATGGGGAAATATTGCAGAAATTTCCCTTAATTTAAGGCAAAATTGCAGAAATTTCACTTATTTCAGAGAAAAAAAGAAAAATTTTTTCTTATTTTGGGGCAAAAAGGCAGAAATTCCCATTATTTTGTGGCAAAAAAGACAGAAATTCACTTTGTTTTGGGGGAAAAAGACAGAAATTCCACTTATTTAGAGGCAAAAAGGCAGAAATTCCCCTTATTTTGGAGCAAAAATGAAGAAATTTACCTTTTTATGGCAAAAAGGTATGCATTCCCCTTACTATTGGGATAAAAGCAGAAATTCCCCGTATTTTGAAGCAAAATTGCAGAAATTCTCATAATTTTCGGGCAAAAAGGCAGAAATTCTCCTTATTTGAGGGCAAAAAGACAGAAAATCTTTTTTTTTTGGGAACAAACTGTCAGAAATTTCCCTTATTTTGGGACAAAATTGCAGAAATTTCTTTTACATTGGGGCAAAATTTCAGAAATTTCCCTTATTTTTGGGCAAAATTGCAGAAATTTCACTTATTTCATGGTAATAAGTCAGAAATTCCTCTTATTTTGGGGCAAAAAAGACAGAAATTCCCTTTGTTTTGGGGGAAAAAGACAGAAATTCCACTTATTTAGAGGCAAAAAGGCAGAAATTCCCTTTATTTTAAAGCAAAAATGAAGAAATTTCCCTTTTTATGGAAAAAAATATGCATTCCCATTATTTTCGGGCAAAAAGGCAGAAATTCCCCGTATTTTGGAGCAAATTGCAGAAATTCCCCTAATTTTGGGGCAAAAGGCAAAAATTCCCTTTATTTTGGGGCAAAAATCAGAAATTCCCCTTATTTTGGGGCAAAATTCCAGAAATTTCCCTTATTTTGGGAAAAAATTGCAGAAATTTCACTTATTTTAGGGCAAAATTGGAGAAATTTCACTTATTTCAGGAAAAAAATGCAGAAATTTTCCTTATTTTGTGGCAAAAATGCAGAAATTCTTAATATTTTGTGGCAAAAATATAGAAATTCCCCTTATTTTGAGGTAAAAAGGCTGAAATTCCTTTTATTTGGGGGCAAAAAGGCAGAAATTCCTTTTATTTGGGGGCAAAAAGACAGAAATTCCTTCTATTTTGTGGCAAAAAGGCAGAAATTTCATTTATTTTGGGGCAAAATTGCAGAAATTTCACTTATTTCAGGGCATAATTCAAAAATTCCTTTTATTTTGGGGCAAAAAGACAGAAATTCCATTTATTTTTTTGTACAAAGGCAGAAATTTCACTTACTTTGAAGTAAAAAGGCAGAAATTCCTCTTAATTTGGAGCAAAAATGAAGAAATTTCCTTTTTTGTGGTAAAGGGTATACATTCCTCTTACATTCGGGATAAAAAGCAGAAATTCCCAGTATTTTGAAGCAAAATTGCAGAAATTCTCATAATTTTCGGGCAAAAAGGGAGAAATTCCCTAATTTTGGGGCAAAAGTCAGAAATTCCTTTTATTGTGGGGCAAAAATCAGAAATTCCCCTTCTTTTGGGGCAAAATTCAAGAAATTTCCTTTCTTTGGGGCAAAATTACAGGAATCTACCTTATTTTAGGGCAAAATTGAAGAAATTTCCCTTATTTGGGGCAAAATTGCAGAAATTTCACTTATTTTCAGGTAAAAATGCTGAAATTTCCTTTATTTTGTGGCAAAAAGGGAGAAATTCCTTTTATTTTGGAGCAAAATTGCAGAAATTTCCCTTTTTATGGGGAAATATTGCAGAAATTTCCCTTAATTTAAGGCAAAATTGCAGAAATTTCACTTATTTCAGAGAAAAAAAGAAAAAAATTTTTTTATTTTGGGGCACAAAGGCAGAAATTCCCATTATTTTGGGGCAAAAAAGACAGAAATTCACTTTGTTTTGGGGGAAAAAGACAGAAATTCCACTTATTTAGAGGCAAAAAGGCAGAAATTCCCCTTATTTTGGAGCAAAAATGAAGAAATTTACCTTTTTATGGCAAAAAGGTTTGCATTCTCCTTACTTTCGGGATAAAAGCTGAAATTCCCCATATTTGGAAGCAAAATTGCAGAAATTCTCATAATTTTCGGGCAAAAGGGCAGAAATTCTCCTTATTTGGGGGCAAAAAGACAGAAAATCTTTTTTTTTGGGAACAAACAGTCAGAAATTTCCCTTATTTTGGGGCAAAATTGCAGAAATTTCTTTTACATTGGGGCAAAATTTCAGAAATTTCCCTTATTTTGGGGCAAAATTGCAGAAATTTCACTTATTTCAGGGTAATAAGTCAGAAATTCCCCTTATTTTGGGGCAAAAAAGACAGAAATTCTTTTTGTTCTGGGGGAAAAAGACAGAAATTCCACTTATTTAGAGGCAAAAAGGCAGAAATTCCCTTTATTTTAAAGCAAAAATGAAGAAATTTCCCTTTTTATGGAAAAAAGGTATGCATTCCCATTATTTTCGGGCAAAAAGGCAGAAATTCCCCGTATTTTGGAGCAAAATTGCAGAAATTCCTCTAATTTTGGGGCAAAAGGCAAAAATTCCCTTTATTTTGGGACAAAATTCAAGAAATTCCCCTTCTTTTGGGGAAAATTCAAGAAATTTCCTTTATTTTGTGGCGAAATTACAGGAATTTACCTTATTTTGGGGCAAAATTGAAGAAATTTCCCTTATTTGGGGCAAAATTGCAGAAATTTCACTTATTTTCAGGTAAAAAGGCTGAAATTTCCTTCATTTTAGGGCAAAAAGGGAGAAATTCCCCTTATTTTGGGGCAAAATTGCAGAAATTTCCCTTATTATTGGGAAAAATTGCAGAAATTTTCCTTATTTTAGGGCAAAATTGCAGAAATGTCACTTATTTCAGAGAAAAAAAGCAAAAATTTTTCTTATTTTGGGGCAAAAAGGCAGAAATTCCCATTAATTTGTGGCAAAAAGGCAGAAATTCACATTATTTTGGGGTAAAATTGCAGAAATTTCACATATTTCTGGGCAAAAAGGCAGAAATTTCCCTTATTTTGGGCCAAAATTGCAGAAATTTCACTTATTTCAGTGTAATAAGTCAGAAATTCCCCTTATTTTGAGGCAAAAAAGACAGAAATTCCCTTTGTTTTGAGGGAAAAAGACAGAAATTCCACTCATGTAGAGGCAAAAATGCAGAAATTTCCCTTATTTTGGTAAAAATGAAGAAATTTCCCTTTTTTATGGCAAAAAGTTATGCACTCCCCTTATTTTCGCGCAAAAAGTCAGAAATTCCCCGTATTTTGGAGCATAATTGCAGAAATTCCCCTAGTTGTTGTGCAGAAAGACAGAAATTCCTTATATGTTGGGGCAAAAAGACAGAAATTCTTATTTTGAGGCAAAACTTAGAAATTCCACTTATTTTGGGGCAAAATTCCAGAAATTTCCCTTATTTTGAGGCAAAAGTGCAGAAATTTCACTTATTTTGGGGCAAAATTGCAGAAATTTCACTTATTTTAGGGAAAAAAGGCACAAATTTTCTTTATTTTGGGGCAAAGATTCAGAAATTCCTAATATTTTTTGGCAAAAATGCAGAAATTCCCCTTATTTTGAGGTAAAACGGCTAAAATTCCCCTTATGTGGGGGCAAAAAGGCAAAAATTTCCCTTATTTTGGGGAAAAATTGCAGAAATTTCACTTATTTAGAGGCAAAAAGACAGCAATTCTCCTTATTTTGGGGCAAAACTTAGAAATTCCACTTATTTTGGGGCAAAATTCCAGAAATTTCCCTTATTTTGGGGCAAAATTGCAGAAATTTCACTTATTTTGGGGCAAAATTGCAGAAATTTCACTTATTTTAGGGAAAAAAGGCACAAATTTTCCTTATTTTGGGGCAAAGATTCAGAAATTCCTAATATTTTCTGGCAAAAATGCAGAAATTCCCTTTATTTTGAGGTAAAATGCTGAAATTCCCCTTATTTGGGAGCAAAGAGGCAGAAATTTCCCTTATTTTGGGGCAAAATTGGAGAAATTTCACTTATTTCAGGGCAATAATTCAGAAATTCCCCTTATTTTGGGGCAAAAAAGACAGAAATTCCCTTTGTTTTGGGGGAAAAAGACAGAAATTCCACTTATTTAGAGGCAAAAGGCAGAAATTCCCTTTATTTTAGAGCAAAAATGAAGAAATTTACCTTTTTATGGCAAAAAGGTATGCATTCCCCTTACTTTCGGGATAAAAAGCAGAAATTCCCTGTATTTTGAAGCAAAATTGCAGAAATTCTCATAATGTTCGGGCAAAAAGGCAGAAATTCTCCTTATTTTGGGGCAAAAATACAGAAGATCTCCTTTTTTCGGGAGCAAACATTCAGAAATTCCCCTTATTTTGCGGCAAAATTGCAGCAATTTCCTTTACATTGGGGCAAAACTAAAGAAATTTCCCTTATTGTGGGGCAAAATTGCAGAAATTTCACTTACTTCAGGGTAATAACTCAGAAATTCCCCTTATTTTCGGGCAAAAAAGACAGAAATTCTTTTATTGGGGGGGAGAAAATGACAGAAATTTTACTTATTTAGAGGAAAATAGGCAGAAATTCCATTTATTTTGGAGCAAAAATGAAGAAATGTCCCTTTTTATGGCAAAAAAATATGCATTCCCATTATTTTCAGGCAAAAAGGCAGAAATTCCCCATATTTTGGAGCAAAATTGCAGAAATTCCTCTAATTTTGGGGCAAAATGCAGAAATTCCCTTTATTTTGGGGCAAAAATTAGAAATTCCCCTTATTTTGGGGGCAAAATTGCAGAAATTTCACTTATTTCAGGTAATAAGTCAGAAATTCCCCTTATTTTGAGGCAAAAAAGACAGAAATTCCCTTTGTTTTGAGGGAAAAAGACAGAAATTCCACTTATTTAGAGGCAAAAATGCAGAAATTTCCCTTATTTTGGAGCAAAAATGAAGAAATTTTTCTTTTTTATGGCAAAAAGTTATGCATTCCCCTTATTTTCTGGCAAAAAGGCAGAAATTCCCCGTATTTTGGAGCATAATTGCAGAAATTCCCCTAGTTGTGGTGCAGAAAGACAGAAATTCCCCATATGTTGGAGCAAAAAGACAGAAATTCTCCTTATTTTTGGGCAAAACTCAGATATTCCAATATTTTTGGGCAAAATTCCAGAAATTTCCCTTATTTTGGGGCAAAATTGCAGAAATTTCACTTTTTTTGGGGCAAAATTGCAGAAATTTCACTTATTTCAGAGAAAAAAGGCAGAAATTTTCTTTATTTTGGGGCAAAAAGGAAGAAATTCCTCATATTTTCTGGCAAAAATGCAGAAATTCCTCTTATTTTGAGGTAAAAAGGTTGAAATTCCATTTATAAGGGGGCAAAAAGGCATAAATTTCCCTTATTTTGGGGCAAAATTGGAGAAATTTAACTTATTTAGAGGGAAAAATACAGAAATTCTCCTTATTTTGGGGCAAAACTTAGAAATTCCACTTATTTTGGGGCAAAATTCCAGAAATTTCCCTTATTTTGGGGAAAAATTGCAGAAATTTCACTTATTTTGGGGCAAAATTGCAGAAATTTCACATATTTCAGGGCAAAAATGCAGAAAATTTCCTTATTTTGGAACAAAATTGCAGAAATTTCACTTATTTCAGTGTAACAAGTCAGAAATTCCCCTTATTTTGAGGCAAAAAAGACAGAAATGCCTTTTGTTTTGAGGGAAAAAGACAGAAATTCCACTTATTTAGAGGCAAAAATGCAGAAATTTCGCTTACATTGGAGCAAAAATGAAGAAATTTCCTTTTTTTATGGCAAAAAGTTATGCATTCCCCTTATTTTCAGGCAAAAAGGCAGAAATTCCCCGTATTTTGGAGCATAATTGCAGAAATTCCCCTAGTTGCGGTGCAGAAAGACAGAAATTCCCTATATGTTGGGGCAAAAAGACAGAAATTCTCCTTATTTTGGGGCAAAACTCAGAAATTCCACTTATTTTGGGGCAAAATTCCAGAAATTTCCCTTATTTTGGGGCAAAATTGCAGAAATTTCAATTATTTTGAGGCAAAATTGCAGAAATTTCACTTATTTCAGGGAAAAAAGGCAGAAATTTTCTTTATTTTGGGGAAAAAGGCAGAAATTCCTAATATTTTCTGGCAAAAATGCAGAATTTCCCATTATTTTGAAGTAAAAAGGCTGAAATTCCCCTTATTTGGGGGCAAAAAGGCCGAAATTTCCCTTATTTTGGGGCAAAATTGCAGAAATTTCACTTATTTAGAGGCAAAAAGAAAGCAATTCTCCTTATTTTGGGGCAAAACTTAGAAATTCCACTTATTTTGGAGCAAAATTCCAGAAATTTCCCTTATTTTGGGGCAAAAAGTCAGAAATTCCTAATATTTTGTGGCAAAAATGCAGAAATTCCCCTTATTTTGAGGTAAAAAGGCTGAAATTCCCCTTATTTGGGGGCAAAAAGGCAGAAATTTCCCTTATTTTGGGGCAAAATTGGAGAAATTTCACTTATTTCAGGGTAATAATTCAGAAATTCCCCTTATTTCTGGGCAAAAAAGACAGAAATTCCCTTTGTTTTGGGGGAAAAAGACAGAAATTCCACTTATTTAGAGGCAAAAAGGCAGAAATTCCCCTTATTTTGGAGCAAAAATGAAGAAATTTACCTTTTTATGGCAAAAAGGTTTGCATTCTCCTTACTTTCGGGATAAAAGCTGAAATTCCCCATATTTGGAAGCAAAATTGCAGAAATTCTCATAATTTTCGGGCAAAAGGGCAGAAATTCTCCTTATTTGGGGGCAAAAAGACAGAAAATCTTTTTTTTTGGGAACAAACAGTCAGAAATTTCCCTTATTTTGGGGCAAAATTGCAGAAATTTCTTTTACATTGGGGCAAAATTTCAGAAATTTCCCTTATTTTGGGGCAAAATTGCAGAAATTTCACTTATTTCAGGGTAATAAGTCAGAAATTCCCCTTATTTTGGGGCAAAAAAGACAGAAATTCTTTTTGTTCTGGGGGAAAAAGACAGAAATTCCACTTATTTAGAGGCAAAAAGGCAGAAATTCCCTTTATTTTAAAGCAAAAATGAAGAAATTTCCCTTTTTATGGAAAAAAGGTATGCATTCCCATTATTTTCGGGCAAAAAGGCAGAAATTCCCCGTATTTTGGAGCAAAATTGCAGAAATTCCTCTAATTTTGGGGCAAAAGGCAAAAATTCCCTTTATTTTGGGACAAAATTCAAGAAATTCCCCTTCTTTTGGGGCAAAATTCAAGAAATTTCCTTTATTTTGTGGCGAAATTACAGGAATTTACCTTATTTTGGGGCAAAATTGAAGAAATTTCCCTTATTTGGGGCAAAATTGCAGAAATTTCACTTATTTTCAGGTAAAAAGGCTGAAATTTCCTTCATTTTAGGGCAAAAAGAGAGAAATTCCCCTTATTTTGGGGCAAAATTGCAGAAATTTCCCTTATTATTGGGAAAAATTGCAGAAATTTTCCTTATTTTAGGGCAAAATTGCAGAAATGTCACTTATTTCAGAGAAAAAAAGCAAAAATTTTTCTTATTTTGGGGCAAAAAGGCAGAAATTCCCATTAATTTGTGGCAAAAAGGCAGAAATTCACATTATTTTGGGGTAAAATTGCAGAAATTTCACATATTTCTGGGCAAAAAGGCAGAAATTTCCCTTATTTTGGGCCAAAATTGCAGAAATTTCACTTATTTCAGTGTAATAAGTCAGAAATTCCCCTTATTTTGAGGCAAAAAAGACAGAAATTCCCTTTGTTTTGAGGGAAAAAGACAGAAATTCCACTCATGTAGAGGCAAAAATGCAGAAATTTCCCTTATTTTGGTAAAAATGAAGAAATTTCCCTTTTTTATGGCAAAAAGTTATGCACTCCCCTTATTTTCGCGCAAAAAGTCAGAAATTCCCCGTATTTTGGAGCATAATTGCAGAAATTCCCCTAGTTGTTGTGCAGAAAGACAGAAATTCCTTATATGTTGGGGCAAAAAGACAGAAATTCTTATTTTGAGGCAAAACTTAGAAATTCCACTTATTTTGGGGCAAAATTCCAGAAATTTCTCTTATTTTGAGGCAAAAGTGCAGAAATTTCACTTATTTTGGGGCAAAATTGCAGAAATTTCACTTATTTTAGGGAAAAAAGGCACAAATTTTCTTTATTTTGGGGCAAAGATTCAGAAATTCCTAATATTTTTTGGCAAAAATGCAGAAATTCCCCTTATTTTGAGGTAAAACGGCTAAAATTCCCCTTATGTGGGGGCAAAAAGGCAAAAATTTCCCTTATTTTGGGGAAAAATTGCAGAAATTTCACTTATTTAGAGGCAAAAAGACAGCAATTCTCCTTATTTTGGGGCAAAACTTAGAAATTCCACTTATTTTGGGGCAAAATTCCAGAAATTTCCCTTATTTTGGGGCAAAATTGCAGAAATTTCACTTATTTTGGGGCAAAATTGCAGAAATTTCACTTATTTTAGGGAAAAAAGGCACAAATTTTCCTTATTTTGGGGCAAAGATTCAGAAATTCCTAATATTTTCTGGCAAAAATGCAGAAATTCCCTTTATTTTGAGGTAAAATGCTGAAATTCCCCTTATTTGGGAGCAAAGAGGCAGAAATTTCCCTTATTTTGGGGCAAAATTGGAGAAATTTCACTTATTTCAGGGTAATAATTCAGAAATTCCCCTTATTTTGGGGCAAAAAAGACAGAAATTCCCTTTGTTTTGGGGGAAAAAGACAGAAATTCCACTTATTTAGAGGCAAAAGGCAGAAATTCCCTTTATTTTAGAGCAAAAATGAAGAAATTTACCTTTTTATGGCAAAAAGGTATGCATTCCCCTTACTTTCGGGATAAAAAGCAGAAATTCCCTGTATTTTGAAGCAAAATTGCAGAAATTCTCATAATGTTCGGGCAAAAAGGCAGAAATTCTCCTTATTTTGGGGCAAAAATACAGAAGATCTCCTTTTTTCGGGAGCAAACATTCAGAAATTCCCCTTATTTTGTGGCAAAATTGCAGCAATTTCCTTTACATTGGGGCAAAACTAAAGAAATTTCCCTTATTGTGGGGCAAAATTGCAGAAATTTCACTTACTTCAGGGTAATAACTCAGAAATTCCCCTTATTTTCGGGCAAAAAAGACAGAAATTCTTTTATTGGGGGGGAGAAAATGACAGAAATTTTACTTATTTAGAGGAAAATAGGCAGAAATTCCATTTATTTTGGAGCAAAAATGAAGAAATGTCCCTTTTTATGGCAAAAAAATATGCATTCCCATTATTTTCAGGCAAAAAGGCAGAAATTCCCCATATTTTGGAGCAAAATTGCAGAAATTCCCCTAATTTTGGGGCAAAATGCAGAAATTCCCTTTATTTTGGGGCAAAAATTAGAAATTCCCCTTATTTTGGGGGCAAAATTGCAGAAATTTCACTTATTTCAGGTAATAAGTCAGAAATTCCCCTTATTTTGAGGCAAAAAAGACAGAAATTCCCTTTGTTTTGAGGGAAAAAGACAGAAATTCCACTTATTTAGAGGCAAAAATGCAGAAATTTCCCTTATTTTGGAGCAAAAATGAAGAAATTTTTCTTTTTTATGGCAAAAAGTTATGCATTCCCCTTATTTTCTGGCAAAAAGGCAGAAATTCCCCGTATTTTGGAGCATAATTGCAGAAATTCCCCTAGTTGTGGTGCAGAAAGACAGAAATTCCCCATATGTTGGAGCAAAAAGACAGAAATTCTCCTTATTTTTGGGCAAAACTCAGATATTCCAATATTTTTGGGCAAAATTCCAGAAATTTCCCTTATTTTGGGGCAAAATTGCAGAAATTTCACTTATTTTGGGGCAAAATTGCAGAAATTTCACTTATTTCAGAGAAAAAAGGCAGAAATTTTCTTTATTTTGGGGCAAAAAGGAAGAAATTCCTCATATTTTCTGGCAAAAATGCAGAAATTCCTCTTATTTTGAGGTAAAAAGGTTGAAATTCCATTTATAAGGGGGCAAAAAGGCATAAATTTCCCTTATTTTGGGGCAAAATTGGAGAAATTTAACTTATTTAGAGGGAAAAATACAGAAATTCTCCTTATTTTGGGGCAAAACTTAGAAATTCCACTTATTTTGGGGCAAAATTCCAGAAATTTCCCTTATTTTGGGGAAAAATTGCAGAAATTTCACTTATTTTGGGGCAAAATTGCAGAAATTTCACATATTTCAGGGCAAAAATGCAGAAATTTTCCTTATTTTGGAACAAAATTGCAGAAATTTCACTTATTTCAGTGTAACAAGTCAGAAATTCCCCTTATTTTGAGGCAAAAAAGACAGAAATGCCTTTTGTTTTGAGGGAAAAAGACAGAAATTCCACTTATTTAGAGGCAAAAATGCAGAAATTTCGCTTACATTGGAGCAAAAATGAAGAAATTTCCTTTTTTTATGGCAAAAAGTTATGCATTCCCCTTATTTTCAGGCAAAAAGGCAGAAATTCCCCGTATTTTGGAGCATAATTGCAGAAATTCCCCTAGTTGCGGTGCAGAAAGACAGAAATTCCCTATATGTTGGGGCAAAAAGACAGAAATTCTCCTTATTTTGGGGCAAAACTCAGAAATTCCACTTATTTTGGGGCAAAATTCCAGAAATTTCCCTTATTTTGGGGCAAAATTGCAGAAATTTCAATTATTTTGAGGCAAAATTGCAGAAATTTCACTTATTTCAGGGAAAAAAGGCAGAAATTTTCTTTATTTTGGGGAAAAAGGCAGAAATTCCTAATATTTTCTGGCAAAAATGCAGAATTTCCCATTATTTTGAAGTAAAAAGGCTGAAATTCCCCTTATTTGGGGGCAAAAAGGCCGAAATTTCCCTTATTTTGGGGCAAAATTGCAGAAATTTCACTTATTTAGAGGCAAAAAGAAAGCAATTCTCCTTATTTTGGGGCAAAACTTAGAAATTCCACTTATTTTGGAGCAAAATTCCAGAAATTTCCCTTATTTTGGGGCAAAAAGTCAGAAATTCCTAATATTTTGTGGCAAAAATGCAGAAATTCCCCTTATTTTGAGGTAAAAAGGCTGAAATTCCCCTTATTTGGGGGCAAAAAGGCAGAAATTTCCCTTATTTTGGGGCAAAATTGGAGAAATTTCACTTATTTCAGGGTAATAATTCAGAAATTCCCCTTATTTCTGGGCAAAAAAGACAGAAATTCCCTTTGTTTTGGGGGAAAAAAACAGAAATTCCACTTATTTAGAGGCAAAAAGGCAGAAATTCCCCTTATTTTGGAGCAAAAATGAAGAAATTTACCTTTTTATGGCAAAAAGGTATGCATTCCCCTTACTTTCGGGATATAAAGCAGAAATTCCACGTATTTTGAAGCAAAATTGCAGAAATTCTCATAATTTTTGGGAAAAAAGTCAAAAATTCTCATTATTTTGGGGCAAAAAGACAGAAGATCTCCTTTTTTTGGGAGCAAACATTCAGAAATTCCCTTTTTTTGGGGCAAAATTGCAGAAATTTTATTTACATTGGGGTAAAATTGAAGAAATTTCCCTTATTTTGGGGCAAAATTGCAGAAATTTCACTTACTTTAGGGTAATAAGTAAGAAATTCCCCTTATTTTGGGGCAAAAAAGACAGAAATTCTCTTTGTTTTGGGGGAAAAAGACAGAAATTCCACTTATTTAGAGGCAAAAAGGCAGAAATTCCCTTTATTTTGGAGCAAAAATGAAGAAATGTTTCTTTTTTAAGGGCAAAAAGGTATGCATACCCATTATTTTCAGGCAAAAAGGCAGAAATTCATCGTATTTTGGAGCAAAATTGCAGAAATTCCCCTAATTTTGGGGCAAAAGGCAGAAATTCCCTTTATTTTGGGGAAAAATCAGAAATTTCCCGTGTTTGGTGAAAAATTCCAGAAATTTCCATTATTTTGGGGCAAAAATGCAGGAATTTACCTTATTTTGGGGCAAAATTTCAGAAATTTCCCTTATTTAGGGCAAAATTTCAGAAATTTCACTTATTTTCAGGTAAAAAGGCTGAAATTTCCTTTGTTTTGGGGCAAAAAGGAAGAAACTCCCCTTATTTTGGGGCAAAATTGCAGAAATCTCCCTTATAATGAGAAAAAATTGCAAAAATTTCCTTTATTTTAGGGGAAAATTGCAGAAATTTCACTTATTTCAGAGAAAAAAAGCAAAAATTTTTCTTATTTTGGGGCAAAAATGCAGAAATTCCCATTATTTTGGGGCAAAAAAACAGAAATTCACCTTATTTAGGGGTAAAATTGCAGAAATTTCACATATTTCAGGGCAAAAAGGCAGAAATTCCCCGTATTTTGGAGCAAAATTGCAGAAATTCCCCTTGTTGTGGGGCAAAAAGACAGAAATTCCCTACAGGTTGGGGCAAAAAACAGAAATTCTCATTATTTTGCGGCCAAACTTAGAAATTCCACTTATTTTAGGGCAAAATTCCAGAAATTTTCCTTATTTTGGGGCAAAATTGCCAAATTTCACTTATTTTGGGGCAAAATTGCAGAAATTTCAATTATTTCAGGGAAAAAAGGCAGAAATTTTCCTTATTTTAGAGCAAAAAGTCAGAAATTCCTAATATTTTGTGGCAAAATGCAGATATTCCCCTTATTTTGAGGTATAAAGGCTGAAATTCCCCTTATTTGGGGGCAAAGAGGCAGAAATTTCCCTTCTTTTGGGGCAAAATTGCAGAAATTTCACTTATTTTAGAGTAATAAGTCAGAAATTCCCCTTATTTTGGGGCAAAAAAAAAGAAATTCCCTTTGTTTTGGGGGGAAAAGACAGATATTCCACTTATTGAGAAGCAAAAAGGCAGAAATTCCCCTTATTTTGGAGCAAAAATGAAGAAATTTCCCTTTTTTATGGCAAAAAGTTATGCATTCCCCTTATTTTCGGGCAAAAAGGCAAAAATTCCATGTATTTCGGAGCAAAATTGCAGAAATTCCTCTAATTGTGGTGCAAAAAGGCAGAAATTCCCTTTATGTTGTGGCAAAAAGACAGAAATTCTCCTTATTTTGGGGCAAAACTCAGAAACTCCACTTATTTTGGGGCAAAATTGCAGAAATTTCACTTATTTCAGGGAAAAAGGCAGAAATTTTCTTTATTTTGGGGCAAAAATGCAGAAATTCCTAATATTTTGTGGCAAAAATGCAGGAATTCCCCTCGTTTTGAGGTAAAAAGCCTGAAATTCCCCTTATTTGTGGGCAGAAAGGCAAAAATTTTCTTTTATTTTTGGGCAAAATTGCAGAAATTTCATTTATTTCAGGGTAATAAGTCAGAAATTTTTCTTATTTTGGGGCAAAAAAGACAGAAAATCCCTTTGTTTTGAAGGAAAATCCTAAATTCCACTTATTTAGAGGCAAAAAAGCAGAAATTCCCCTTATTTGAAGAAAAATGAAGAAATTTCCCTTTTTTAAGGCAAAAAGGTATGCATTCTTCTTATTTTCGGGCAAAAAGGCAGAAATTCCCCGTATTTTGGAGCAAAATTGCAAAAATTCCTTTAATTGTGGGGCAAAAATGCAGAAATTCCCTATATGTTGGGGCAAAAAGACAGAAATTCTCCTTATTTTGGGGCAAAACTCAGAAATTCCACTTATTTTGGGGCAAAATTCCAGAAATTTCCCTTATTCTGGGGCAGAATTGCAGAAATTTCACTTATTTTCGGCAAAATTGCAGAAATTTCCCTTATTTCATGGAAAAAAAAAATTTTTGTTATTTTGGAGCAAAAAGGCAGAAATTCCCCTTATTTTGGAGCAAAAATGAAGAAATTTACCTTTTTGTGGCAAAAAGGTATGCATTCCCCTTACTTTCGGGATAAAAGCAGAAATTCCCCGTATTTTGAAGCAAAATTGCAGAAATTCTCATAATTTTCGGGCAAAAAGGCAGAAATTCTCCTTATTTGGGGGCAAAAAGACAGAAAATCTAATTTTTTTGGGAACAAACAGTCAGAAATTTCCATTATTTTGGGGCAAAATTGCAGAAATTTCATTTACATTGGGGCAAAATTTCAGAAATTTCCCTTATTTTGGTGCAAAATTGCAGAAATTTCACTTATTTCAGGGTAATAAGTCAGAAATTCTACTTATTTTGGGGCAAAACTCAGAAATTCCACGTATTTTGGGGCAAAATTCCAGAAATTTCCCTTATTTTGGGGCAAAATTGCAGAAATTTCACTTATTTCAGAGAAAAAAAGCAAAAATTTTTCTTATTTTGGGGCAAAAAGGCAGAAATTCCCATTATTTTGGGGCAAAAAGGCAGAAATTCACCTTATTTTGTGGTAAAATTGCAGAAATTTCACATATTTCATGGCAAAAAGGCAGAAATTTCCCTTAATTTGGGGCAAAAAAGACAGAAATTCCCTTTGTTTTGGGGGAAAAGACAGAAATTCCACTTATTTATAGGCAAAAAGGCAAAAATTCCCCTTATTTTGAGCAAAAATGAAGAAATTTCCATTTTTTATGGCAAAAAGTTATGCATTCCTCTTTTTTTCGGGCAAAAAGGCAGCAATTCCCCGTATTTTGGAGTAAAATTGCAGAAATTCCCCTAATTGTGGGGCAAAAATGCAGAAATTCCCTATATGTTGGGGCAAAAAGACAGAAATTCTCCTTATTTTGGGGCAAAACTCAGAAGTTCCACTTATTTTGGGGAAAAATTCCAGAAATTCCCCTATATTTTGGGGCAAAATTGCAGAAATTTCACTTATTTTAGGGCAAAATTGCAGAAATTTCACTTATTTCAGAGAAAAAAGGCAGAAATTTTCCTTATTTTGGAGCAAAAAGGCAGAAATTCCTAATATTTTGTTGCAAAAATGCAGAAATTTCTTTTATTTTGAGGTAAAAAAGCTGAAATTCTTCTTATTTGGGGGCAAAAAAGGCAGAAATTTCCCTTATTTTGGGGCAAAATTGCAGATATTTCACTTATTTCAGGGTAATAAGTCAGAAATTTTCTTGATTTTGGGGCCAAAAAACAGAAAATCCCTTTGTTTTGGAGGAAAAAGCAGAAATTCCACTTAGTTAGAGGCAAAAAAAGCAGAAATTTCCCTTATTTTGGAGCAAAAATGAAGAAATTTCCCTTTTTTAAGGCAAAAAGGTATGCATTCCCCTTATTTTCGGTCAAAAAGGCAGAAATTCCTCGTATTTTGGAGCAAAATTGCAGAAATTCCCCTAATTGTGGGGCAAAAATGCAGAAATTCCCTATATGTTGGGGCAAAAAGACAGAAATTCTCCTTATTTTGGGGCAAAACTCAGAAATTCCACTTATTTTGGGGCAAAATTCCCGAAATTTCCTTTATTCTGGGGCAAAATTGCAGAAATTTCACTAATTTTGGGGCAAAATTGCAGAAATTTCACTTATTTCAGGGCAAAAAGGCAGAAATTCCCCTTATTTTGAGGTAAAAAGGCTGAAATTCCCTTATTTGAGGGCAAAGAGGCAGAAATTTTCCTTATTTTGGGGCAAAATTGCAGAAATTTCACTTATTTCAGGGTAATAAGTCAGAAATTCCCCTTATTTTAAGGCAAAAAAAAGAAATTTCCTTTGTTTTGGAGGAAAAGACAGAAATTCCACTTATTTAGAGGCAAAAAGGCAGAAATTTCCCTTATTTTGGAGCAAAAATGAAGAAATTTACCTTTTTATGGCAAAAAGGTATGCATTCCCCTTACTTTCGGGATAAAAAGCAGAAATTCTCCGTATTTTGAAGCAAAATTGCAGAAATTATCATAATTTTCGGGCAAAAAGGCAGAAATTCTCCTTATTTTGGGGCAAAAAGACAGAAAATCTCCTTTTTGCGGGAGCAAAGAGTCAGAAATTTCCCTTATTTTGGGGCAAAATTGCAGAAATTTCCTTTACCATGGGGCAAAATTGCAGAAATTTCCCTATTTTGGGCCAAAATTACAGAAATTTCACTTATTTCAAGGTAATAAGTCAGAAATTCCCGTTATTTTGGGGCAAAATAGACAGAAATTCCCTTTGTTTTGGGGGAAAACACAGAAATTCCACTTATTTAGAGGTAAAAAGGCAGAAATTCTCCTTATTTTGGAGCAAAAATGAAGAAATTTCCCTTTTTTATGGCAAAAAGTTATGCATTCCCTTTATTTTTGGGAAAAGGCAGAAATTCCCGTATTTTGGAGCAAAATTGCAGAAATTCTCCTAATTGTGGGGCAAAAAGGCAGAAATTCCCTATATGTTGGGGAAAAAGACAGAAATTCTCCTTATTTTGTGCAAAACTCAGAAATTCCACTTATTTTTTGGGCAAAATTCCAGAAATTTCCCTTATTTTGGGAAAAAATTGCAGAAATTTCACTTATTTTAGGGCAAAATTGGAGAAAATTCACTTATTTCAGGGAAAAAAGGCAGAAATTTTCCTTATTTTGTGGCAAAAATGCAGAAATTCTTAATATTTTGTGGCAAAAATATAGAAATTCCCCTTATTTTGAGGTAAAAAGGCTGAAATTCCTTTTATTTGGGGGCAAAAAGGCAGAAATTTCCCTTATTTTGGGGCAAAAAGACAGAAATTCCTTCTATTTTGTGGCAAAAAGGCAGAAATTTCATTTATTTTGGGGCAAAATTGCAGAAATTTCACTTATCTCAGGGCATAATTCAAAAATTCCTTTTATTTTGGGGCAAAAAGACAGAAATTCCATTTATTTTTTTGTACAAAGGCAGAAATTTCACTTACTTTGAAGTAAAAAGGCAGAAATTCCTCTTAATTTGGAGAAAAAATGAAGAAATTTCCTTTTTTTGTGGTAAAGGGTATACATTCCTCTTACATTCGGGATAAAAAGCAGAAATTCCTCGTATTTTGAAGCAAAATTGCAGAAATTCTCATAATTTTTGGGCAAAAAGGGAGAAATTCCCTAAATTTGGGGCAAAAGGCAGAAATTCCTATTATTGTGCGGCAAAAATCAGAAATTCCCCTTCCTTTGGGGCAAAATTCAAGGAATTTCCTTTTTTTGGGGCATAATTACAGGAATCTACCTTATTTTAGGGCAAAATTGAAGAAATTTCCTTTATTTGGGGCAAAATTGCAGAAATTTCACTTATTTTCAGGTAAAAATGCTGAAATTTCCTTTATTTTGTGGCAAAAAGGGAGAAATTCCTCTTATTTTGGAGCAAAATTGCAGAAATTTCCCTTATTATGGGGAAATATTGCAGAAATTTCCCTTAATTTAAGGCAAAATTGCAGAAATTTCACTTATTTCAGAGAAAAAAAGAAAAAATTTTTCTTATTTTGGGGCAAAAAGGCAGAAATTCCCATTATTTTGGGGCAAAAAAGACAGAAATTCACTTTGTTTTGGGGGAAAAAGACAGAAATTCCACTTATTTAGAGGCAAAAAGGCAGAAATTCCCCTTATTTTGGAGCAAAAATGAAGAAATTTCCCTTTTTATGGCAACAAGGTATGCATTCCCCTTACTATTGGGATAAAAGCAGAAATTCCCCGTATTTTGAAGCAAAATTTCAGAAATTCTCATAATTTTCGGGCAAAAAGGCAGAAATTCTCCTTATTTGAGGGCAAAAAGACAGAAAATCTTTTTTTTTTTTGGGAACAAACTGTCAGAAATTTCCCTTATTTTGGGACAAAATTGCAGAAATTTCTTTTACATTGGGGCAAAATTTCAGAAATTTCCCTTATTTTTGGGCAAAATTGCAGAAATTTCACTTATTTCAGGATAATAAGTCAGAAATTCCCCTTATTTTGAGGCAAAAAAGACAGAAATTCCCTTTGTTTTGGGGGAAAAAGAGAAATTCCACTTATTTAGAGGCAAAAAGGCAGAAATTCCCTTTATTTTAAAGCAAAAATGAAGAAATTTCCCTTTTTATGGAAAAAAAAGATGCATTCCCATTATTTTCGGGCAAAAAGGCAGAAATTCCCCGTATTTTGGAGCAAATTGCAGAAATTCCCCTAATTTTGGGGCAAAAGGCAAAAATTCCCTTTATTTTGGGGCAAAAATCAGAAATTCCCCTTATTTTGGGGCAAAATTCCAGAAATTTCCCTTATTTTGGGAAAAAATTGCAGAAATTTCACTTATTTTAGGGCAAAATTGGAGAAATTTCACTTATTTCAGGAAAAAAATACAGAAATTTTCCTTATTTTGTGGCAAAAATGCAGAAATTCTTAATATTTTGTGGCAAAAATATAGAAATTCCCCTTATTTTGAGGTAAAAAGGCTGAAATTCCTTTTATTTGGGGGCAAAAAGGCAGAAATTCCTTTTATTTGGGGGCAAAAAGACAGAAATTCCTTCTATTTTGTGGCAAAAAGGCAGAAATTTCATTTATTTTGGGGCAAAATTGCAGAAATTTCACTTATTTCAGGGCATAATTCAAAAATTCCTTTTATTTTGGGGCAAAAAGACAGAAATTCCATTTATTTTTTTGTACAAAGGCAGAAATTTCACTTACTTTGAAGTAAAAAGGCAGAAATTCCCCTTAATTTGGAGCAAAAATGAAGAAATTTTCTTTTTTGTGGTAAAGGGTATACATTCCTCTTACATTCGGGATAAAAAGCAGAAATTCCCCGTATTTTGAAGCAAAATTGCAGAAATTCTCATAATTTTCGGGCAAAAAGGGAGAAATTCCCTAATTTTGGGGCAAAAGTCAGAAATTCCTTTTATTGTGGGGCAAAAATCAGAAATTCCCCTTCTTTTGGGGCAAAATTCAAGAAATTTCCTTTCTTTGGAGCAAAATTACAGGAATCTACCTTATTTTAGGGCAAAATTGAAGAAATTTCCCTTATTTGGGGCAAAATTGCAGAAATTTCACTTATTTTCAGGTAAAAATGCTGAAATTTCCTTTATTTTGTGGCAAAAAGGGAGAAATTCCTTTTATTTTGGAGCAAAATTGCAGAAATTTCCCTTTTTATGGGGAAATATTGCAGAAATTTCCCTTAATTTAAGGCAAAATTGCAGAAATTTCACTTATTTCAGAGAAAAAAAGAAAAAAATTTTTTTATTTTGGGGCACAAAGGCAGAAATTCCCATTATTTTGGGGCAAAAAAGACAGAAATTCACTTTGTTTTGGGGGAAAAAGACAGAAATTCCACTTATTTTGAGGCAAAAAGGCAGAAATTCCCCTTATTTTGGAGCAAAAATGAAGAAATTTACCTTTTTATGGCAAAAAGGTTTGCATTCTCCTTACTTTCGGGATAAAAGCTGAAATTCCCCGTATTTGGAAGCAAAATTGCAGAAATTCTCATAATTTTCGGGCAAAAGGGCAGAAATTCTCCTTATTTGGGGGCAAAAAGACAGAAAATCTTTTTTTTTGGGAACAAACAGTCAGAAATTTCCCTTATTTTGGGGCAAAATTGCAGAAATTTCTTTTACATTGGGGCAAAATTTCAGAAATTTCCCTTATTTTGGGGCAAAATTGCAGAAATTTCACTTATTTCAGGGTAATAAGTCAGAAATTCCCCTTATTTTGGGGCAAAAAAGACAGAAATTCTTTTTGTTCTGGGGGAAAAAGACAGAAATTCCACTTATTTAGAGGCAAAAATGCAGAAATCCCCTTTATTTTAAAGCAAAAATGAAGAAATTTCCCTTTTTATGGAAAAAAGGTATGCATTCCCATTATTTTCGGGCAAAAAGGCAGAAATTCCCCGTATTTTGGAGCAAAATTGCAGAAATTCCTCTAATTTTGGGGCAAAAGGCAAAAATTCCCTTTATTTTGGGACAAAATTCAAGAAATTTCCTTTATTTTGGGGCAAAATTGCAGGAATTTACCTTATATTGGAGCAAAATTGCAGAAATTTCCCTTATATGGGGAAAAATTGCAGAAATTTCACTTATTTTCATGTAAAAAGGCTGAAATTTCCTTTATTTTGGGGCAAAAAGGGAGAAATTCCCCTTATTATGGGGCAAAATTGAAGAAATTTCCCTTATTATAGGGAAATATTGCAGAAATTTCTCTTAATTTAAAGCAAAATTGCAGAAATTTCACTTATTTCAGAAAAAAAAGCAGAAATTTTTCTTATTTTGGGGCAAAAAGGCAGAAATTCCCATTATTTTGGGGCAAAATGAAGAAATTCACCTTATTTTGGGGGAAAATTGCAGAATTTTCACATATTTCAGGGCAAAAAGGCAGACATTTCCCTTATTTTGGGGCAAAAAAGACAGAAATTCCTTTTGTTTTGGGGGAAAAAGGCAGAAATTCCACTTATTTAGAGGCAAAAATGCAGAAATTCCTCTTATTTTGGAGCAAAAATGAAGAAATTTCCCTTTTTTATGGCAAAAAGTTATGCATTTCCCTTATTTTTTAGAAAAAAGGCAGAAATTTCCCGTATTTTGGAGCAAAATTGCAGAAATTTCCCTTATAATGGGGAAATATTGCAGAAATTTCTCTTAATTTAAAGCAAAATTGCAGAAATTCCACTTATTTAGAGGCAAAAAGACAGAAATTTCCCTTATTTTGGAGCTAAAATGAAGAAATTTCATTTTTTATGGCAAAAAGTTATGCATTCCCATTATTTTCGGGCAAAAACGCAGAAGTTCCTTGTATTTTGGAGCAAAATTGCAGAAATTTCACTTATTTCAGGGTAATAAATCAGAAATTTTCCTTATTTTGGGGCAAAAAAGACAGAAATTCTCTTTGTTTTGGGAAAAAAGATAGAAATTCCACTTATTTAGAGGTAAAAACGCAGAAATTACCCTTATTTTGGAGCAAAAATGAAGAAATTTCCCTTTTTTATGGCAAAAGGTTATGCATTCCCTTTATTTTCGGGCATAAAGGCAGAAATTCCCTCTATTTTGGAGCAAAATTGCAGAAATTTCCCTAATCGTGGTACAAAAAGGCAGAAATTTCCTATATGTTGGGGCAAAAAGACAGAAATTCTCCTTATTTGGGGCAAAACTCAGAAATTCCACTTATTTTGGGGCAAAATTGCAGAAATTTCCAATATTTTGGGGCAAAATTGCAGAAATTTCACTTATTTCAGGGAAAAAAGGCAGAAATTTTCCTTATTTTGGGGAAAAAGGCAGAAATTCCTAATATTTTGTGGCAAAAATGCAGAAATTCCCTTTATTTTGAGGTAAAAATGCTGAAATTCCCCTTATTTGGGGGCAAAAAGGCAGAAATTTCCCTTATTTTGCGGCAAAATTGCAGAAATTTCACTTATTTCAGGGTAATAAGTCAGAAATTTTTCTTATTTTGGGGCAAAAAGACAGAAAATCCCTTTGTTTTGGGGTAAAAAGACAGATATTCCACTTATTTAGAGGCAAAAAGGCAGAAATTCCCCTTTTTTTGAGCAAAAATGAAGAAATTTCCCTTTTTATGGCAAAAAAGTATGCATTCCCATTATTTTTGGGCAAAAAGGCAGAAATTTACAGTATTTTGGATAAAAATTGCAGAAATTCCCTTAATTTTGGGGCAAAAGGCAGAAATTCCCTTTGTTTTGGGGTAAAAAGACAGATATTCCACTTATTTAGAGGCAAAAAGGCAGAAATTCCCCTTTTTTTGAGCAAAAATGAAGAAATTTCCCTTTTTATGGCAAAAAAGTATGCATTCCCATTATTTTTGGGCAAAAAGGCAGAAATTTACAGTATTTTGGATAAAAATTGCAGAAATTCCCTTAATTTTGGGGCAAAAGGCAGAAATTCCCTTTATTTTGAGGCCAAAATCAGAAATTCTCCATATTTTGGGGCAAAATTCAAGAAATTTCCTTTATTTTGGGGTAAAATTGCAGGAATTTACCTTATTTTGGAGCAAAGTTGCAGAAATTTCCCTTATATGGGGCAAAATTGAAGAAATTTCACTTATTTTCAGGTAAAAAGGCTGAAATTCCTTTTATTTGGGGGCAAAAAGGCAGAAATTTTCCTTATTTTGGGGCAAAAAGACAGAAATTCTTCTTATTGTGTGGCAAAAAGGCAGAAATTTCTATTATTTTGAGGCCAAATTGCAAAAATTTCACTTATTTCAGGGCATAATTCAAAAATTCCTTTTATTTTGGGGCAAAAAGACAGAAAATCCGTTTATTTTTGGGTAAAAAGGCAGAAATTTCACTTATTTTGAGGTAAAAAGGGAGAAATTCCTCTTATTTTGGGGCAAAAATGAAGAAATTTCCCTTTTTTGTGGCAAAAGGTATACATTCCCCATACTTTCGGGATAAAAAGCAGAAATTCCCCGTATTTTGAAGCAAAATTGCAGAAATTCTCCTAATTTTCAGGCAAAAAGACAGAAATTCTCCTTATTTTGTGGCAAAAAGACAGAAAATCTTCTTTTTTCGGGAGCAAACTGTCAGAAATTCCCCTTATTTTTGGGCAAAATTGCAGAAATTTTCCTTATTTAGGGCAAAATTGCAAAAAATTCACTTATTTCAGGGTAATGAGTAAGAAATTCCCCTTATTTTGGGGCAAAAAACACATAAATTCCCTTTGTTTTTGGGGAAAAAGACCGAAATTCCACTTATTTAGGGGCAAAAAGGCAGAAATTCCCCTTATTTTGAAGCAAAAATGAAGAATTTTTTTTTTTATGGCAAAAAGATACGCATTCCCATTATTTTCAGGCAAAAAGGCAGAAATTCCCCGGATTTTGGAGCAAAATTGCAGAAATTCCCCTAATTTGGGGGCAAAAGGCAGAAATTCCCTTTATTTAGAGGCAAAAATCAGAAATTCTTCGTGTTTTGGGGCAAAATTCTAGAAATTTCCTATTTTGGGGGCAAAATTACAGGAATTTACCTTATTTTGGGGCAAAATTGCAGAAATTTCCCTTATTTTGGGCAAAATTGCAAAAATTTCACTTATTTTCAGGTAAAAAGGCTGAAATTTCCTTTATTTTAAGGGAAAAAGGGAGAAATTCCCTTTATTTTGGGGGAAAAAGGCAGAAATTCACAGTATTTTGGGATAAAATTGCAGAAATTTCACATATTTCAGGGCAAAAAAGCAGAAATTTCCCTTATTTTGGGGCAAAATTGCAGAAATTTCACTTATTTAATGGTAACAAGTCAGAAATTCCACTTATTTTGGGGCAAAAAAGACAGAAATTCCTTTTGTTTTGGAGGAAAAAGACAGAAATTCCACTTATTTAGAGGCAAAAAGGCAGAAATTCCCCTTATTTTGGAGCAAAAATGAAGAAATTTCCCTTTTTATGGCAAAAAGGTATGCATTCCCTTACTATTGGGATAAAAGCAGAAATTCCCCGTATTTTGAAGCAAAATTGCAGAAATTCTCATAATTTTCGGGCAAAAAGGCAGAAATTCTCTTTATTTTGTGGCAAAAGGCAGAAATTTCTTTTATTTTGGGGCCAAATTGCAGAAATTTCACTTATTTCAGGGCATAATTCAAAAATTCCTTTTATTTTGGGGCAAAAAGACAGAAAATCCGTTTATTTTTGGGTAAAAAGGCAGAAATTTCATTTATTGTGAGGTAAAAAGGCAGAAATTTCTCTTATTTTGGGGCAAAAATGAAGAAATTTCCCTTTTTTGTGGCAAAAGGTATACATTCCCCTTACTTTCGGGATAAAAAGCAGAAATTCCCCATATTTTGAAGCAAAATTGCAGAAATTCTCCTAATTTTCGGGCAAAAAGACAGAAATTCTCCTTATTTTGGGGCAAAAAGACAGAAAATCTTCTTTTTTCTGGGGCAAACTGTCAGAAATTCCCCTTATTTTTGGGCAAAATTGCAGAAATTTCTTTTACATTGGGGCAAAATTGCAGAAATTTCCCTTATTTTAGGGCAAAATTGCAAAAATTTCACTTATTTCAGTGTAATAAGTAAGAAATTCCCCTTATTTTGGGGCAAAAAATACAGAAATTTTCTTTGTTTTTGGGGAAAAAGACAGAAATTCCACTTATTTAGAGGCAAAAAGGCAGAAATTCCCCTTATTTTGAAGCAAAAATGAAGAAATTTCCCTTTTTATGGCAAAAAGGTATGCATTCCCCTTACTATTGGGATAAAAGCAGAAATTCCCCGTATTTTGAAGCAAAATTGCAGAAATTCTCATAATTTTTGGGGAAAAAGACAGAAATTCTCCTTATTTTGGGGCTAAAAGACAGAAAATCTTCTTATTTCGGGGGCAAACTGTCAGAAATTCTCCTTATTTTTGGGCAAAATTGCAGAAATTTCCTTTACATTGGGGCAAAATTGCAGAAATTTCCTTTATTTTAGGGCAAAATTGCAAAAATTTCACTTATTTCAGGGTAATAAGTCATAAATTCCCCTTATTTTGGGGCAAAAAAGACAGAAATTCCTTTTGTTTTGGGGGAAAAAGACAGAAATTCCACTTATTTAGATGCAAAAAGGCAGAAATTCCTCTTATTTTGAAGCAAAAATGAAGAAATTTCTCTTTTTATGGCAAAAAGGTATGCATTCCCATTATTTTCAGGCAAAAAGGCAGAAATTCCCCGTATTTTGGAGCAAAATTGCAGAAATTCCCCTATTTTTGGGGCAAAAGGCAGAAATTCCTTTTATTTTGGGGCAAAAATCAGAAATTCCCCGTGTTTTATGGCAAAATTCTAGAAATTTCCTTTTTTTGGGGGCAAAATTACAGGAATTTACCTTATTTTGGGGCAAAATTTCAGAAATTTTCCTTATTTGGGGCAAAATTGCAGAAATTTCAGTTATTTTAAGGTAAAAAGACTGAAATTTCCTTTATTTTGGTGCAAAAAGGGAGAAATTCCCTTTCTTTTGGGGGAAAAAGGCAGAAATTCACCGTATTTTGGGGTAAAATTTCAGAAATTTCACATATTTCAGGGCAACAATGCAGAAATTTCCCTTATTTTGGGGGAAAATTGCAGAAATTTGCTTTACATTGGGGCAAAATTGCAGAAATTTCCCTTATTTTGGGGAAAAATTGCAGAAATTTCACTTATTTCAGGGTAATAAGTCAGAAATTAATCTTATTTTGGGGCAAAAAAGACAGAAATTCCCTTTGTTTTGAAGGAAAAAGACAGAAATTCCACTCATTTAGAGGCAAAAAGGCAGAAATTCCATTTATTTTGGAGCAAAAATGAAGAAATTTTATTTTTATGGCAAAAAGGTATGCATTCCCATTAATTTCGGAAAAAAAGGCAGAAATTCCCCGTATTTTGGAGCAAAATTGCAGAAATTTCCCTAATTTTAACGCAAAAGGCAGAAATTCCTTTTATTTTGGGGCAAAAATCAGAAAATCCCTTCATTTTGGGGCAAAATTCAAAAAATTTCCTTTATTTTGGGGCAAAATTAAAGAAATTTACCTTATTTTGGGGCAAAATTGCAGAAATTTCACTTATTTTCAGGAAAAAAGGCTGAAATTTCCTTTATTTTGGGGCAAAAAGGGAGAAATTCCTCTAATTTTGAGGCAAAATTGCAGAAATTTCCCTTATTGTGGGGAAAAATTGCAGAAATTTTCCTTATTTTAGGGCAAAATTGCAAAATTTCACTTATTTCAGAGAAAAAAAGCAAAAATTTTTCTTATTTTGGGGCAAAAAGGCAGAAATTCGACTTATGTTGGGGTAAAATTGCAGAAATTTCACATATTTCAAGGTAAAAAGGCAGAAATTTCCCTTATTTTGAGGCAAAATTGCAGAAATTTCACTTATTTCATGGTAATAAGTCAGAAATTCCCCTTATTTTGGGGAAAAAAAGACAGAAATTCCCTTTGTTTTGGGGGAAAAAAACAGAAATTCCACTTATTTAGAGGCAAATTGCAGAAATTCCCCTTATTTTGGAGCAAAAATGAAGAAATTTTCCTTTTTATGGCAAAAAGGTATGCATTCCCATTATTTTCGGGCAAAAAACAGAAATTCCCCGTATTTTGGAGCAAAATTGCAGAAATTCCCAAATTTTGGGGCAAAAGGCATAAATTCCCTTTATTTTGGGCCAAAAATCAGAAATTCCCCTTATTTTGGGGCAAAATTCAAGAAATTTACTTTCTTTTGGGGCAAAATTTCAGGAATTTTCCTTATTTTGGTGCAAAATTGCACAAATTTCCCTTATTTGGGGCAAAATTGCAGAAAATTCAGATATTTTCAGGTAAAAAGTCTGAAATTTTCTTTATTTTGGGGCAAAAAGGGAGAAAATCCCCTTATTTTGGGGCAAAATTGCAGAAATTTCCCTTGTTATAGGAAAAAATTGCAGAAATTTACCTTATATTAGGGCAAAATTGCAGAAATTTCAATTATTTCGGAGAAATAAAGCAAAAATGTTTCTTATTTTGAAGCAAAAAGACAGAAATTCCCATTATTTTAGTGCAAAAAGGCAGAAATTCACCTTATTTTGGGGTAAAATTGCAGACATTTCACATATTTCAGGGCAAAAAGGCAGAAATTTCCATTGTTTTGGGGCAAAATTGCAGAAATTTCACTTATTTCAGAGTAATAAGTCAGAAATTCCCCTTATTTTGGGGCAAAAAAGACAGAAATTCCCGTTGTTTTGGGGGGAAAAGACAGAAATTCTACTTATTTAGAGGCAAAAAGGCAGAAATTCCCCTTATTTTAAAGAAGAAATGAAGAAATTTTCCTTTTTTATGGCAAAAAGTTATGCATTTCCCTTATTTTTGGGAAAAAAGGCAGAAATTCCCCGTATTTTGGAGCAAAATTGAAGAAATTCCCCTAATTGTGGGGCAAAAAGGCAGAAATTCACTATATGTTTTGGCAAAAGACAGAAATTCTCCTTATTTTGGGGCAAAACTCAGAAATTCCACTTCTTTTGGGGCAAAATTCCAGAAATTTCCCTTATTTTGGGGCAAGATTGCAGAAATTTCTCTTATTTAGGGGCAAAATTGCAGAAATTTGACTTATTTCAGGGAAAAAAGGCAGAAATTTTTTTTTATTTTGTGGTAAAAAAACAGAAATTCCTAATATTTTGTGGCAAAAATGCAGAAATTCCTCTTATTTTGAGGTAAAAAGGCTGAATTCCCCTTATTTGGGGGCAAAAAGGCAGAAATTTCCCTTATTTTGGGGTAAAATTGCAGAAATTTCACTTATTTCAGGGTAATAAGTCAGAAAATTTCCTTATTTTGGGGCAAAAAAGACAGAAAATCCCTTTGTTTTGGTGGAAAAAGACAGAAATTCCACTTATTTAGAGGCAAAAAAGCAGAAATTCTCCTTATTTTGGAGCAAAAATGAAGAAATTTTTTTTAAGGCAAAAAGTTATCTATTCTTTTTATTTATGGGCAAAAATAAAGAAATTTCCCGTATTTTGGGGCAAAATTCCAGAAATTTCCCTTATTATTGGGCAAAATTGAAGAAATTTCACTTATTTTAGGGCAAAATTGCAGAAATTTCACTTATTTCAGTGAAAAAAGGCAGAAATTTCCCTTATTTTGGGGCAAAACGGCAGAAATTCTCCTTATTTTGAGGTAAAAAGGCTTAAATTCCCCTTATTTGAGGGCAAAAAGACAGAAATTTCCCTTATATTGGGGCAAAATTGCAGAAATTTCACATATTTCAGGGTAATAAGTCAGAAATTCCCCTTATTTTGGGGCAAAAAAGACAGAAATTTCCTTTGTTTTGGGGGAAATGGCAGAAATTCCACATATTTAGAGGCAAAAAGGCAAAAATTTCTCTTATTTTGGAGCAAAAATGAAGAAATTTACCTTTTTATGGCAAAAAGGTATGCATTCCCATTATTTTCGGGCAAAAAGGCAGAAATTCTCTGTATTTTGGAGCAAAATTGCAGAAATTTTCCTAATTTTGGGGCAAAAGCCAGAAATTCTTTTTATTTTGGGGCAAAAATCAGAAATTCCTCTTATTTTGGCGTAATTCCAGAAATTTCCTCTATTTTGGGGCAAAATTGCAGGAATTTACCTTATTTTGGGGCAAAATTGCAGAAATTTCCTTTTTTTGGGGCAAAATTGCAGAAATTTCACTTATTTTCAGGTGAAAAGGCTGAAATTTCCTTTATTTTGGGGCAAAAAAGAGAAATTCTCTTTATTTTGGGGCAAAATTGCAGACATTTCCCTTATTATAGAAAATAATTGCAGAAATTTCCATTATTTTAGGGCAAAATTGCAGAAATTTCACTTATTTCAGAGAAAAAAAGCAAAATTTTTTCTTATTTTGGAGCAAAAAGGCAGAAATTCTCATTATTTTGGAGGAAAAAGGAGGAAATTCACAGTATTTTGGGGTAAAATTGCAGAAATTTCACATATTTTAGGGCAAAAAGGCAGAAATGTCCCTTATTTTGGGGCAAAATTGCAGTAATTTCACTTATTTTAGGGTAATAAATCAGAAATTCCCTTTATTTTGGGGCAAAAAAGACAGAAATTCCCTTTGTTTTGGGGGAAAAAGACAGAAATTCCACTTATTTAGAGGCAAAAAGGCAGAAATTCCCCTTATTTTGGAGCAAAAATGAAGAAATTTCCCATTTTTATGGCAAAAAGTTATGCATTCCCTTTATTTTCGGGCAAAAAGACAGAAATTCCTCGTATTTTGGATTAAAATTGCAGAAATTCCCCTAATTGTGGGGCAAAAGGCAGAAATTCCCTATATGTTTGGGCAAAAAGACGGAAATTCTCCTTATTTTGGGGCAAAACTCAGAAATTCCATTTATTTTGGGGCAAAATTCAAAAAATTTCACTTATTTTGGGGCAAAATTGCAGAAATTTCACTCATTTTGGTGCAAAATTTCAGAAATTTCACTTATTTCTGAGAAAATGCAAAAATTTTTCTTATTTTTTGGGCAAAAGGCAGAAATTCCCATTATTTTGCGGCAAAAAGGCAGAAATTCACCTTATTTTGGGGTAAAATTGCAGAAATTTCACATATTTCAGGGCAAAAAGCAGAAATTTCCCTTATTTTGGGGCAAAAATGCAGAAATTCTTAATATTTTGTGGAAAAAATGCAGAAATTTTCCTTATTTTGAGGTAAAAAGGCTGAAATTCCTCTTATTTGGGAGCAAAAAGGCAGAAATGCCCTTATTTTCGGGCAAGAAGACAGTAATTCCCCTTATTTTGTGGCAAAAAGGCAGAAATTTCTTTTATTTTGGGGCAAAATTGCAGATATATCACTTATTTCAGGGAATAATTCAAAAATTCCTTTTTTGGGGGGCAAAAAGACATAAATTCCATTTATTTTTGGGTAAAAAGGGAGAAATTTCTCTTATTTTGAGGTAAAAAGGCAGAAATTCCTCTTATTTTGGGGCAAAAATGAAGAAATTTCCCTTTTTTGTGGTAAAAGTTATACATTCCCCTTACTTTCGGGATAAAAAGCAGAAATTCCTCGTATTTTGAAGCAAAATTGCAGAAATTCTCATAATTTTCGGGCAAAAAGGCAGAAATTTCCCTAATTTTGGGGCAAAAGAAGAAATTCCCTTTATTTTGAGGCAAAAATCAGAAATTCCCTTTCTTTTGGGGCAAAATTCAAGAAATTTCCTTTATTTTGGTGCAAAATTGCAGGAATTTACCTTATTTTGGGGCAAAATTGCAGAAATTTCCATTATTTGGGGCAAAATTGCAGAACTTTCATTTATTTTCAGGTAAAAAGGCTGAAATTACCTTAATTTTCGGGCAAAAAGTGAGAAATTCCCCTTATTTTGGGGCAAAATTGCAGAAATTTCCCTTATTATGGGAAATATTGCAGAAATTTTTCTTAATTTAAGGCAAAATTGCAGAAATTTCACTTATTTCAGAGAAAAAAAGCAAAAATTTTTCTTATTTTGGGGCAAAAAGGCAGAAATTCCCATTATTTTGGGGCAAAAAGGCAGAAATTTCCTTTTTTTGGGGCAAAATTGCAGAAATTTCACTTATTTTCAGGTGAAAAGGCTGAAATTTCCTTTATTTTGGGGCAAAAAAGAGAAATTCTCATTATTTTGGGGCAAAATTGCAGACATTTCCCTTATTATAGAAAATAATTGCAGAAATTTCTCTTATTTTAGGGCAAAATTGCAGAAATTTCACTTAGTTCAGAGAAAAAAAGCAAAAATTTTTCTTATTTTGGGGCAAAAAGGAAGAAATTCCCATTATTTTGGGGGAAAAAGGAGGAAATTCACCGTATTTTGGGGTAAAATTGCAGAAATTTCACATATTTCAGGGCAAAAAGGCAGAAATTTCCCTTATTTGGGGGCAAAATTGCAGAAATTTCACTTATTTCAGGGTAATAAGTCAGAAAATTTCCTTATTTTGGGGCAAAAAAGACAGAAAATCCCTTCGTTTTGGTGGAAAAAGACAGAAATTCCACTTATTTAGAGGCAAAAAAGCAGAAATTCTCCTTATTTTGGAGCAAAAATGAAGAAATTTCCTTTTTTTAAGGCAAAAAGTTATCCATTCTTTTTATTTATGGGCAAAAATAAAGAAATTTCCCGTATTTTGGGGCAAAATTCCAGAAATTTCCCTTATTCTTGGGCAAAATTGCAGAAATTTTACTTATTTTAGGGCAAAATTGCAGAAATTTCACTTATTTCAGTGAAAAAAGGCAAAAATTCCCCTTATTTTGAGGTGAAAAAGCTGAAATTCCCCTTATTATGGGGCAAAAAGGCAGACATTTCCCTTATTTGGGGACAAAATTGCAGAAATTTCACTTATTTCAGGGTAATAAGTCAGAAAATTTCCTCATTTTGTGGCAAAAAAAGACAGAAAATCCCTCTGTTTTGGAGGAAAAAGACAGAAATTCAACTTATTTAGAGGCAAAAAAGCAGAAATTCCCCTTATTTTGGAGCAAAAATGAAGAAATTTCCCTTTTTTAAGGCAAAAAGGTATGCATTCTTTTTATTTACGGGCAAAACGGCAGAAATTTCCCATATTTTGGAGCAAAATTGCAGAAATTCCCCTAATTGTGGGGCAAAAATGCAGAAATTCCCTATATGTTGGGGCAAAAATACAGAAATTCTCCTTATTTTGGGGCAAAACTCAGAAATTCCACTTATTTTGGGGCAAAATTCCAGAAATTTCCCTTATTCTTTGGCAAAATTGCTGAAATTCCCCGTATTTTGGAGCAAAATTGCAGAAATTCCCCTAATTGTGGGGCAAAAATGCAGAAATTCCCTATATGTTGTGGCAAAAACACAGAAATTCTCCTTATTTTGGGGCAAAACTCAGAAATTCCACTTATTTTGGGGCAAAATTCCAGAAATTTCCTTTATTTCGGTGCAAAATTGCAGAAATTTCTCTTATTTAGGGGCAAAATTGCAGAAATTTTACATATTTCAGGAAAAAAAGACAGAAATATTCCTTATTTTGGGGCAAAAAGGCAGAAATTCGTAATATTTTGTTGCAAAAATGCAGAAATTTCCCTTATTTTGAGGTGAAAAGGCTGAAATTCCCCTTATTTGAGGGCAAAAAGGCAGAAATTTCCCTTATTTTGGGACAAAATTGCAGAAATTTCACTTATTTCAGGGTAATAAGTCAGAAAATTTCCTTATTTTGGGGCAAAAAAGACAGAAAATCCCTTTGTTTTGGTGGGAAAAGACAGAAATTCCACTTATTTAGAGGCAAAAAAGCAGAAATTCCCCTTATTTTGGAGCAAAAATGAAGAAATTTCCCTTTTTTAAGGCAAAAAGGTATGCATTCTTTTTATTTACGGGCAAAACGGCAGAAATTTCCCATATTTTGGAGCAAAATTGCAGAAATTCCCCTAATTGTGGGGCAAAAATGCAGAAATTCCCTATATGTTGCGGCAAAAAGACAGAAATTCTCCTTATTTTGGGGCAAAACTCAGAAATTCCACTTATTTTGGGGCAAAATTCCAGAAATTTCCCTTATTCTTGGGCAAAATTGCAGAAATTCCCAATTTTTGGGGCAAAAGGCATAAATTCCCTTTATTTTGGGGCAAAAAATCAGAAATTCCCCTTATTTTGGGGCAAAATTCAAGAAATTTACTTTCTTTTGGGGCAAAATTGCAGGAATTTTCCTTATTTTGGTGCAAAATTGCACAAATTTCCCTTATTTGGGGCAAAATTGCAGAAAATTCAGATATTTTCAGGTAAAAAGGCTGAAATTTTCTTTATTTTGGGGCAAAAAGGGAGAAAATCCCCTTATTTTGGG